>NC_045476.1:118633205-118875705 GCF_009650955.1 Corvus moneduloides | reverse complement strand
CTACATAGTTACGTGATATTTAAAACACTGCATAACTTTCTGTGGAAACAAAACGTTGGCTTGTTATTATTCTCGGGTCTGAAAGCTGAATTTCATAGGATATAGTATTTAGGAGGAAAATATCATTTTATTTCTTCTGCATTTACACTTTGAAATTCCCTGTACATTTTTCTGATACTTACTTTTTGAATTTATCTTTAATTTTATTTCTGCTTCACAGCAGAAATAGAATGGTCATCATGTACAGGACAGCAAGGTTTTCTGTGAGACACAGGGCCAAGTATTGAGTATTCAACCTGAGTAATGAATCCATTTAGCAAAAAGAATAAATAATAATCATAAACAACTGGCTGATTCAATAGACATTGAAGTTAACTCCTTTTGCTGTCAATAGTCAGTGGATCATAACTATGATCCTGCCTTTTCCCTTTCCAAATGCATGCTTTAACCTTCAACAAAAAAATTTAGATTATGTCTTACTGAAATTCCATTACATAGGTGTATAGAACAATTTTAGCAATTAATTTCATGTATGTACACCTATGTATGTTGCAATTTATAGTGAATTATATTGAAACTTTATCAATCAGTGACTTCCTTTTTTCTTTTCCATTTGATACTGTGGTCTCATTTTTGAAAAAGTAATCAATTTAAGAGCATGAAATTACTACTTTGTGCTCTTATATCTATGGATACTCATCTAACAATTTTTGGTTCAATGTTTTTGTAAATATTCTTTATATTTTGTGATGTATTGCAACAATATTCTGTATGAAAAAGGCTCCCTAACTTCTGAAAATATATGATAGCTGCAATTCTTCAGAGATAAAACACATGCATTAAAATACTTTTCGTTAGGTATGGAAATAAGAAACTAAAATGTTCTGAGTTTTATTCAGTATACATCCTTTCTTAGGACTGTTTACCATATACATAAATTTCTTAGAGAATTTATTAGTTAACAGCTAGAAGATTTGGGAACTTTGGCACTGGAGATGTGTGAAAATCAGTAAAGAAGCACTGAGAGACTATAAATATTTTCTCTCATCATGCTGCTTTTCCCAAATGCCCCATCAGGGTGCATTCAGCCCTCAGGGTTTCCCACTACAACATACCATGGTATCCACGAACATACTCACATTCCCTCCTTTGAAAGGAGGTGAGGATATGGTGTGTCCAGCCCCTGGGCAGTGCTCTGACCTGAACATTTTTGGAGCCCTCCTCCGTAGGTCCTGCATATTAGCAGGAGGAAACCCAGTGGCACGGCTTGTGAATAGGGCTTTATACACCAAGCAGGTGATCACGACCTCAGCACTGGTGAGGATGAAGTTAAGAGCTGCACTGTAAGAAACAAACACTGGAAAAACCAGGAGTCATTGCCTGGGGTAAAAGAACCACAGGGTTCCCACAGCAATATCAGTGGGAATTGAGTGCAGTGACTCACGTGGACAGATTCCAGCTAATGTAGCTTACCAGAACCTGTGAGAGGAACTGTAGTTTCATCGTCCAGCCTCTTCCTCATTCTGGCTATGAATACTACTGATCTGAACTGCCATATTCATGCTAGAAAACTGCTAGCAAAGACTGAAGAAAGAAACAAAAGCTTTGAAAATGTGGAGCATTTTTCCTTTGAGGCAGCAGTTCATCAATCCAAGAATGTTGGTTGTAATTTTGATAAAATTTCCGGTCTGTATTAGGTAAAGACCAAATGAAAATGGGCACAGCTTATTCCCAAGGGTTAATTTCAAACATGAAAAAAACTGTCTCAATTCTCCATGGATTTCTGAGAAGCCTATGGCAGAATTTTCAATGGAGAAATTTTTTGGTTGAAGTTACCAGGATGATAGGTATCCTCAGACAATGGTTATTACTTAAAATGAATCTAGATCAGACCCTCAGTGAACTTTAGGAAATACATTAAGATCCCTTTATTTCACTGAGTGATAATTATTTAGGAAAGGACATAGCTATCACAAGGTGGAAGAATTACTTATCAGTTTGACTCCCTGTTGCAGTCACTTGGATCTAAACTGCATTATACAGGGATTTTTGACAGGGAAGAGAGGAAGGTAAGAGAGGAACCAGTGTGATTTATAGAAAATAAAACAGGTTCACCCATTTCCTAGTTACGGTCATTAACAGTGGTATAATTGTGCATAATCATTGGTCCCATTCCCAGTGTACATTGCTAGAGGCTAACTAAACTTCACATCTGCATAGAAATTTAGATGCAAATATGAATTGTGTTCACTGGTATGATGAGTGTAAAGTAAACAAAGGGTATTTCTATTTTATATTTAAGGTTGAGAAACCTATTTTGTGAACAGCATGCTATCAGCAAAGACTTCGCAGTTATTAAGTAACTGCGAAAGGACATGGTCAGGTCAATGATGGGTAAGGAAAAAGCCATATATAAAGAGCACAGCAGTGTTGGGATATTGATAGGCACTTGTGGTTGTCCCCATCTGGGAAAACTGCAATAATTCTCTCTCTATATCATGATTTCTGTGTTTTAAAACAAAACAGAAAGGGTTGTGGAGGGAAGGAAAAAGAATCTGAATGCCAAGCAGTAATTTGATGATGAAGAATACAGAAAAGTTAGAGCAAAATTCATGGTTTAATTTCTCATCATTATTCTACTGAAGAATTAAATTTGCAAGGTCATGTTGCGGCTTATTCAGTCAGAGGCATATCAGTGAAGGTAACCGGATTCAGATGAGTTCCCATCCAAGAGATATTTAAAGTGAGTTCCCTAAATATATGTACAAAACAGCGTTGTCTAGACTCATGTTGCATATTAAATCAAACCTTGAATTCCAGGAGTTAAAGGACCTTATTTTAAGTCCTTAGCAGAAAATCTAACCTGAGCTCTGAGATCCACCTTCCCAGATTTACTTAATGAGATAACACTGTATTTCATTTGCTATGACTTCTGTGTACTTTGTTCCTTTTAAAATTCTCTACCAATACTTGTAACAGCAGAAGTTTGCTTTATAAAATTCCCATGGCTCACTAATACGTAGTTGTGGTAAAACAAATATGAAACCAGGCCTATGCATCTACTGAACATACTGGATGAGAACTTTTTAAAATTCCTTTATTTAAAACATAGCTGTATTTCAGGTGTGTTTGCAATCAAATGTAGGAAGGAAAATTCAGAACACAGAAGAAACAGCTGAAGGAGAGTGGAATTACTGTAGAAAAGTTCTTCTAGGAAAATTTCTGAAAAATCTGTACTGTAAATTTTTTCAGGTGCTAATAAACTTTCCCTATTACCCTTCACATTTTTATTTTACTAGTTTTCTTGACTCTTTCACTGAATGGCAGAGAAAGCTATCATTTTGGATCTTTTGAACTTCTTTAGAAATGTCTGTCAGATGGTTTTGATTGAATTTGCTGCTAACAGCTCACGGCCTTAGCTTTAGGAATCCAACTGTGATATGTAAAAGTGGTCACTCAGAATTTTTCTTTTAGCCAAATGACCAGTTTGCAAAGTCCTAAATGATTCAGTTTTTGTTTGGTTTTGTTTTGTTTTTTTTCCCCAAACCTGTCTAGAACTGCTGGTATAAGTGCAGCCTGGACATGAGCAATATGTACACTGCACCCAGATTTTTATCTTCTTTCAAAACCAAATTCATATTAACCTCTGAATGGAAAGCAGATTCCATGTAACATTGAAATGTTAGGTAGGAGGGGAAATATCCATCAGCTTTATTACTCTGTAACAGCTCCTAATATGCCCTTGTATGGTTGAAACAACATGAAACTTTAGCATAGTTAATGGAAAATAAAACACAAATACACATGGAAGGCAAAATGTGATTACTTCTGTAAGGGGACAGAAAAGATCCCAGATTTTCTTACCTAATACACCTGTGATTTAGCAATGTACATCCATAACCCTCAGTACTGACTGTTTGGGAAGCATCTGGGAAAGAACTGCTGTATCAAGCACAAATTTTCCCATCCTGTAAGCTTCAAGATCTTAAATTTTTCTTTAGAATAGATAAAATTATGCCCTACATAAATGTCTCCCCCTGCAAACCTGTGTCACTACATCAACATCTAGAAAGAGTTTGTTCCTTCTGGAAAGTGCTGTTTGATCAAACAAATAATTTAAAATATTTACAGAAAACCCATTGGTTAATGCATTCAGCTTTTCAAATCTCATGCTTGTTTGTGAAACCATGATACAAGAGTTCCTCTCCTTTTCATCAAATCCCACTTGTCAAATCCCACGAGCCTTAATTTTGATTATCGTTTGTGGCTCATCTGGTCCATGTGTGCACCATATTTCATGTACTGCATGTCTACACACTGATGTCTTTCGCACAGGGCCTCACTCCTTTGCCATAGGGCTCCTTTTGTACACTGTGGCACATGTGAACGACATATTATGAATAAAAAATATAAGAAGCGTATTGGACAAAATTAAGACCCTGAGAAAGCCATAAACCATTTGAGTAGCTTGTTATAGGCCAGTTCACTAACCAAAATGCCATTTTAATGCAAAAGCTTAAATGCCATCCTGGTACACTTTTTATCAACTGGATCCTTTTATTCTAAAAATACCGCTTTTAGAAAATGAAGAGAAAACATCTGGGGAAGGTGAGTTCTGTTTGGGCACATAAGTTGAATTCCGAGCATTGGGAAAATATTTATCACCCTAAAAGAGGAGCAAAAAGTCCTTTTGTCTATGAGGAGAAGCTGTCTGAAAGCAGTATCCCAGTTTGTAAAGGTTCAGGGCTTTGCCTTGTCAAGGTCAGACAAACATTTAGCAAATAGCTTTGAAAAATAAGCAGTTGGGAAGGACACAAGAAACAGAATGATTGCACTTCTTTAGACACCTTGCAAACAATGAGGAGTCAATTTTATAGGAATACTTGGTGTAAAAATTTTAATCTTAAAAATGTTATACCCATTTGGTCTTGTATATACGGCAATCTGATTTTCTATTTCTTTTAAAGAAAAATGAAAACATTGAAGTGGGGTTATAGCAGCTTCTTTAATTTTTTTTCTTTATTTTAAATTATGCTTATTCACCCATACATTCTCTCTCTGAGTATTCATTTAGAAGGAAGATTTTGCAATAGTCACATTTAATTTATCAGGGTGCAATAATTTGTGTTTCCCAATCATCTTGCAGACTTTGGTTCATTATACTATTGTTTCACATGAGTAAGTTAGCAAAGTTTGGATTGATTGACTCTAATTAACTAAAACTGGTTCCAGGCTGTGCATCTATTGTCATGGTAGCTAGCCACAAAGCCCCAAACTGTTCAGTAATGGCAATATAACGTACTATCGATATGAAAACTCCAGCAAATGTTTAATGTTGGGCTTGTCAGCAAATGAAAATAGCAATAACGGAGGAGGGAGAAAAGGGACATTAGGACAAGCATGTCTCAGAAGGCTTGGAGAAAATGCAGCCTTTCAGAGCTTCTGGTTTTCTGATCTTTTCACTTATTGTCATATCGGTCTCCAACGTGGAAAGAAATGCAAACCAAACTTACACTGTAAGTAAACTTCTGTAAAAGAAAACTCAAAATGAACCCAAAATTCTAGACTGAAGTAAGACCTCTTGAATAATGTATGTGGACTTCTCCCTTTGATTTTTTATATGCAAACGTATTTTCCCTTGGTTTTGTTAGTCCACTTGTATGAAGTCTGAATCTATTCTCTGCTTATTACCACCACAGAGAATCTAACCAATATTAAATGCATCCCCATACACACGACATGGTTGCATTGAAAGCTTAGGATAATAAGTAAATATTCCTTTCTTTGCTTGGTCTTAAGAATCCATCTGAAATTTAGCAAAATTAATGAGGACCTCAAAGGATGAGCTGCCATTGCTAGCAGAGGTGTACAGCACCTCAGCATGTCCAGAATGTGCAAGTCTGAAAGCGTAACAGCTTTATTCCATCTTTATACCATAGACCCAGGCATAAAGATGCCTCACCTGAAATACCAACCTCTGTATATTGCTACATGGCAAATGATGCTTAGGAGAACAGTCTTGAAGAGCCAATGTCAAACACAGAAGCTTGGGAATGCCAGGACTGCTTTCCTTTTCTTGAACTCCAATGTCTTGCCTGGGAGCCATTTCTAAGAGAAGACCTGTGGCAGGCAGTGTTTACTACTCCCAAGGAGCAATTCCTTAGTGTGATATTAAGTCCTCACTGTGCTACATGGGCCTGTCTTTCCTATTTTCAAAGCATGTGATTCACATCATGATTCAAGAATAGATAAGCCATTCATTTCCCATTTTTCTATGTCCTGTAATTGCAGGACCTGTCTCTTTGCCATGGGGAGTGCACTCTCCCTTCTACAGACACTTCGTCCCAACCTTGCACTATTTGCAGCACCTGCAGCCTGAGCCTGAGTGGAGATGGCTTCCCCCAAGGTACCTAGGGGCTCTGCAGGAGGGTCACCCCATCACCTGCCCTGGCCCCTGCTGCTCTGAGGCTGAGCCCCCCTGAGCAGCCTGGCTGCCTCCCCTCTCCAACCTTTTTCCAGGCAAATATCCTCTGCTTTCCCATTTGCCAAAATAAGGACTTGTTTTTTATGGCAAGACTGACTTAAACCTTTAACACAGATAGTCATCTGGGTGAGAGGCACCTCCAGTTTTTCCAAAGTGGCACAACTCATCACAGGCTGTTTCCAAGAAGCTCTTTGCAGTTTCCTTTCTTCCCCAGCCTGGACAGAGGGATTGAGACCAAGGCTCACAGGCAGGAGTCGTGAGGAGTCTTTAGGTCCCGTTGGGTGTAGGCACACAGCTCCAATCAGCTTTGGTACAATTTACAACCCTGGGAGTGATGGAATTGGGTCCCAGAGCCTGGTGCCACCCTGCTCTGACTCACTGTGCACCTCCAGGCAAGACATTTAACACCAGGCTGTGATACCTCTCATTGCACTACACATTACACCAAAAAGGGGCTCGAGGAAGTCAATGGAGCTACTTGTGGAGCGCTTGCACTTAGTAAGTGTGTCACAATCTGGCCTTCGCTTAAGTTTCCCCTTTTATAGGAAATTACAGACTCATTTCCAAGGTTGTGGGGCTTAATTAGTTTATGTTTGCAAAACACATCTTATTGCTGGTGAAAAGAAATAACCATTATGATGATGATGATGTGTTCAGTGCATGGCAAGGTCTTGGGTCTGTCTAGGTTTTGCTTCATTTATTCTGTATAAAATAAGATTTAAAAAAATAAAATTTTAAAAAAAAGTCCTTCCTTTGCAACTATTTGAAAACCTATTTCTAGCAATGGTGCATTCATTCTTCAGTCAGAACTGTTAGGGGACAAATCACCCCCCCCCCCCCCCAAAAAAAATCTTCTTCTGCAAAGCTCCCCAGAGCTTGAGTCTATGGCACAAATCCAGTTGCCACTGCAGGGTGATGGAGACTGACCAGCCACAGCAAAGCTGTGATGTGAATGTGGTTGAGACGGACTTGTTGTCTGACACTTTCCCAAACATGAATGCCTTTCCCTTTCCTGCACTCAGAATATATGCTTTTTTAACCCTAAGAAGCATCATATCTTTAAAACTTGGCATTAGCAAACAGGGGTTTTTTTCATCAGCTGTAATAATTTTTTTTTAATTCTGTTTTTTGTTGGGGTTTTTTGTTTTTTTAATCCAAGTATGGTTCTCATGGTGTAGTAAATGACATTAGGCTTTTGTAAATTCTTGCAGAATATAACAGATCATTGATTTTATAACACAGTCACTGCTTTTGCATTCTGATGAGATTATTAGTAGCAGCCTAGAATACAACATCCCTGCATACTGTTAGTTAAAAAAAATAAAAGTTTACTAAATGGTCTCTTGTCAACTGTATCTGAAAATCATTATAGTTTCTCTGGTTTCCTTTACGTGGAGGGCTTCTTCTGTGAGCTGTTGGGTTACATCAGTATGAAGTTGCAGAATTATTGCAGGGATGCTGTTTATTTCTCTTTAGCTGTTTGTTTTTCTACAGAAAACCAGTTTTTTAAAGTATTTATAAATTGATTGTAAAAATTGTTCACATGCTCAAGACATGCAATATTGTATCCCAGCTCAGCAAATGTATTTTTCCTTTCATACTTTAACTGAAATTATATTAGACATTTTTATCTCATGTCAAAGCAAACACAAATCAAACCATTTTCTGATCTTTTCACACATCCTGTGTTGTAACCTCAAAGCAGTTTCATTTGCCAATGAAGACATGAACCATCTGATCTTTCAGGCCAAATTCCCTCTCTTCCACCCTGCACTGCAGCTCCCTGTTGTACATCCAGTGTGCAGCTGCCCCCAGCTGTGAGCTGGTGACCCACACGTAACACCAACACAGGACTGTGCTTCAGACCCTGCTCACCAGGCAGAGGGGAAGGGAGGATTTAAGCTTGCATATAATTTTAACAGGCTAAAATGTTGGAATTAAAATCCAGCAGCTGGCCTGCAGCATTTTCTCTGCTTCCATACTGTTATTAACATACATCTGTATTAGCACCATGACAGTCCACCCTACAAATTGATACAATACCAAATAAAGAGCCTGCACTGTGCACCGTAATGACTCTACAGGAGCCATTACATCTGATGTAGTCAATATTATACATTTTTAAAAAATGTATGAATGCATATTTAACTGAGAGATCTGATCTGCTCCAGCAGTTCTGGTCTATCAGAAACATAAAATGCATTTTAAAAAACTGCTTGCATACATTTTACATTTTTACCTGAGAAGCTGAATGCAGGGACGTATTTTATTTTCTGTGTCTGCCCATGACATGTTTGTTTCAAAACAAAACTAAGTGGAAAAGCTGATGAAGACTGGGGTCTGTTGCCTCATAGTGCCACCTCCAGTGTCCCCATTCCCTTTGCACCTCTCTCCAGCAGCTTTTGCTCCACGTCCCTGTGGGTACCTTTGCTGTTTGGGCAGGTGTGAGGAGTGAGCATCTCAGCAGAGCATCACTGAGCCTCTGCTGTTTTACACCACTGCAGCTGAGGGCTGTGCCACCAGCCGCACATGCCCAGGGTGAGCTGCATGTGCTGCATGCACCTACGTACACATGCACAGAAAGCAGAGGGTGTTGAGGGGGCACAGCACTCACAGGCCACCTGAGCTGCACAGGGAGAGGGTGAGAGGGAGGGGACCTCAGCTGTAAAATCCTGGTAGATACATCTCTCTCTCAAATGAGATCATACCTCTTTGTTTTGCAGACAGAGCAAACGCTGCTGTGACCCTGCATTCATGGCACAGAGGCAGCTTCATCTGGGGAGCTGATTTTGGGATGCCACAAGTTTCTCTAGGCTGGGGTCTGGGTTTGAGCACAGGGCCACTGGAGGTTTCCCCTCAGTTTTGCAGACACTGCTTGTGAGAGGCACTGAACATGTTGCATTTCTCCCCTGCACCTGCTGGCCTGCCTGACCTGTTTTTTGTGTTGAGAGCAGAAGACACAAAAGTTCAGCCATCCTCACCATGAGACACTGAGTGGAAAGAAGGGGTAAAGAGAAAAGACACATATTTGTATTTTGGAAAAGCTACCTTTGCTTTATCACCACCATGCAAATATTTACATATTAGAAATACAAGCAAGCAGCCTCGTTCCCTTTCCCACCTGTATCTGCATGCATAGGTGTCCCCATACTCTCACCAGACTAATGCAGAACATGACTGACTTAACTCTGAGAATTCCTGGGGACTTTCAGGCACTCTTTGTCCCCAGGAAGCATTCCTCCCTCTCACCCTTGCAGCCCTCTTTGGCTTCCTCCTTGACACCTTTACAGAGCTCTGACATTCACACACACGTGCATGAAGAACTAAGTAGTGCAATCTGTAGAAGAGCACACCTTATTAATTACCCCTATTCATCCATGGAGATGGATGTAGTTTTGAGGCTAAATATAGCTTGCCTGCACAGCCAGGATTTGGACTGCAATGTCACCAACATTGCCAGCTCTGTGGCAAATCTTACTCATAGATTTTCCCTGAAAGCACTCGTTCCCGGATTTGGGTGGTGATGTGAGCAGTTTGGGCTTCTAAACAAAAGCTGGTTTCTGTCACATGCATCTATGGTTTGAGAACATGTAGCTGAGAGGCTCTGGCACTGCAGTATTAAGAGTCAGATCTGCTTAGTTGTGTCTGTAGTTGTGGTTGTTTTATCAGGCATCATGTGGAGGGGTGCAAGTGCAGGTGGAAGCCAAGTGTATACTGTGGGCAAAGCAGGCTGGTAAAAGCATCTCTTCAAACATGTACAAAGATGTATTTCAGAACAGCCTGGATAGCAACAGCAGCTCTAGGTGTTTCAGAGGCTGTGGGTAAATGTGGATTTCAGAGAAGCAATCGGTGACAGTTTGGGGCAGTTTTAAGTGGAAAGGCAGTTTCTTGTTACCCTGCACTTCTTTGCTTCTTGGGTGAGAGGCTCTGGATGTAGAATACCGTTAAGAATGTCCTATGTTAATAATGAAATAAAAAGTGCTGAGTGTTTGCTCAGTACTGTGTAAGACCAAAGTATGACTGTCCTTCACTAAGGGAGCTTCAACACAGAGATGGACACCAGCTTAAACAAGTGAAAACTCAGGACAGCACAGAAGAAATATATTTTACAAACAGTCCCTGACCTTAGAGTTATCTTCCTTTCTCTTAACAGAAGGGGAATTCAGTGTGCAAATATTATTAAAGGAGAAATGTATGAAATAATGAGGAATCATTTCTGTCAAATGGATATAAGATGCTAATTGGTGATGTGCTGAATCCCAGAGATGCTTGACATTCAAAAAGTGAGTGAAGTACGGCAGAGCATTTGTATAGGCCATCTGGAGATGTACACCATACTCTACACTTGATGAGAAAGTGGCATCAAACTGAAATTTCTGATTCCAAGACCTAAATATGCATCAATCCAGGCTTCAAATTTCATAGATTGCTGGGAAGATCATGGATAAACAGCAATCTGGCACATTTCCGACTAGTGAGAAAAATGCTTTCTGCTTCCTCCTTACAAAATTATTAAAGATTTGAAGACCATCCATAAACTTTAGTTGCAAAAACTTTAGAGGTCACATTCCCGTTTACACACATTTCTGTCTCCTGGGGTAATTTGACTGTGAAATCCCTATGCAGACAGGGATATCCAAAACTCTGT
Source organism: Corvus moneduloides (assembly GCF_009650955.1). Taxonomy (NCBI): domain Eukaryota; kingdom Metazoa; phylum Chordata; class Aves; order Passeriformes; family Corvidae; genus Corvus; species Corvus moneduloides. Next base: position 118,864,573 of record NC_045476.1, on the reverse strand, counting down.
ATCAGCAAACAATGGCACTGTTACAGAAGAAATATCATGCACAGCACAGTCAGAAACCTCATACGAACCTGCATGGTGATGTCCTCAGTTCTTCCATGACTTCAGGATTTCTCTGGTAAGAGAACAAAACCAATGTAAAAGAAGGTAGTAACAGCATCTGTTGAACACCCTCTTCACCGGTTTTAATCCCTAACACAGGGCACTAAAGAATTTTTGGTTTTGCTACAAGTAGCTGTTACAAGGCACTTAACACAGCTTATATAAACCTTAAGATGATCCAGATGGTAGTGTCGGAGACATTACACTGCAGAAGCACACATTGCTACTTACTTCGTACACTTCCATCAGATCTTTGCAGTGCTGGCAGCCCTACAGGCTACAAATGTCCTGAATACACTGTGTTAGATGCTGCCCCAACACAGAGCTGAGTGAATCACAGCCCAGAGAACCTGCAAGCTGGGAAGAGAGAGGCAGCACATGGCTGGAGGGTGCATGGAGGGGGACTTCCAGGTGAAGGCAAGGCAGAGCACTCGGCACAGCAGCTGTAGAACCTGTGCCAATTTTTATAGGTACCTGAGAGGAAAAAAAACCAGAACAACTTAAAGAAAATGAAGAAGTGAATCTGCTGACTTTTGTGTAGTGCTCTTCCCACACCTGAAGATAGCAATAGAGAAAATGAGGTAGTGCTTGCTTGGATGTGGCAGCTGGGTGTGTGGGAGCTCATTGGATGGGCCAGGGAGCAGTCAACATCTCACAGGGCCAAGGACATACAGGACATCATGGATTTGTTTGGAAGGCAGAAATTTTGAGAAAATTACATGGATACAGGTTTAGAGATGGCATTGGCCCATGTAAAAAGAGAAATGTCAAAGCTGGCCCAGGCCACAGTGACCAACATCATGATGATGGTGTAGATAAAAACCAGAGCAAGCAGGGAGACATTTGAAGGAAAAAATAAGATCTCTGATTTTGTCATCTGAGCCTTGAACTGCTGGCTAGTTATCCTTAAGGAGATACCAGAAAAGCAGACAGTATGAAGGATCTGTCTTAGAAACGTGTGAAGGACTGAAAGACAAATTTGTTTGGCCAGGAAAGATGAACAAGAGATCATCTGAGGGAGACAAGGAACTTTTAGAGGATATCTGAAAGAAGAAGAAAGAGGTCAAAGGCAAAGGAGACTGCAATGAAAGCAGAGGAGCTGCAGGAGATTTTGGGATAGTGCAGTTAAAACTGCTGCCATTGACAGTGCCAGAAAATGGGCCCGAAATCTAGTTACTCCTTAGCCAAAATAGTCTTCTGTCCCCACTTCCAAAAGACTGTCATGCTGGCTGGAAAACGGTGTGAGCTTTTACTCTTTGTGCACTCCTGCTGCCCTCACCATGGCACCTGGACTATGCCGATTCATTAGGGTGAGGTGTGGGGCTAGAGAGCAAAAGAGTGGGGAAAGAACAGGCCTTTAGCAGATTAATCAAGTTCTTTCAGCAGCTGTCAGTAAGACTAGATTGCACAAGAGAAGAGTAAGCAATATAAATACACAGCAGACTGAATGTGCCATTTCCAGGTGTGTCTGAAGTTGCTCCAGTGTGCTCCTGCTTAGCCAACCACCCTTTCAATGTCCCCTCTCATTGTCTTGCAAGCTTCCTCACCAAGGCCCATATCTTACATTCTGCCTTATAGAATGGCTTTGCATGGGATGAAGATACAGAAAAAACCAATTTCCACCATCTGCACTGATTCCCAAGGATAGAAATCCAACAGTCCAGCAAAGTCTTACATAAACATATTAAAAACACGGCATGAGACCTTTGTTACTCCATGCAGATCTTTAGAAGCAACATGCAGAAAGGACAGTGTGTTTCTTTTCTAGCCTAATTGAAGGCCCAAGACAAAGTGCTCAGATCTTTTCACTTGTGCAGGATTTAGGCATGCTGGGGGTCTTGGCCTCACAGGCTAGAAATACTTTTCCTAGTATATATTGGGTAAATATATATACTGGGTATATACTAGGTGAGTACCGCATCAGCAGCAGAAGGCTGCACAGTCCCCCTCAGGCTCTGGTGCTATCCTTGTGCTGATGATGTCCAGCTCCCTCCCAGTCTGCTAGATCAAGGTCTAATCCTCTTCTACACACAGACCAGGTCTGTAGGAGCACATCTCCAGAGATCACCTTGCCTGCTCCTCTGCCACAAGACAGAGGAGTAAAACCAGAAAAAAAAAACACTGGAAAATTTTCCTGACCTCTTCTTTAAAATTCCTCAGTGGTGGCAACTCCATAATTTACTTGAACATTTTGCAACCACATTTCACTGCTCTTGTTTCCAGAAAGATTTTCCCCAACATCAAAATGTCATCTTCGTTAATACCTGTTGAATTTAGCATTTCCCGTCCTACTAATTAGGTTATACCCTTAGTATTAGGCTTTGATCATTTATTGTTAACACAGATTTAAATGGATTTATAGAGTTGTCAGACACGGTATTAGTGAACAACTTCCAATTGGATAATTAATCATTGCCTCTGTTTTCTGTTATTGTGATTCCAATTCTGCATGTGTATACATGATTGATTTTTAGACACACAAATGGTCCCATTAAAGACAATGACACTTGTGGATTTACAGCTGAGCATGTACTTACAGTTTTGCAGAGTCAGGATGTGGTATTAACCATGTTGTTCCATTAAAATCCTCTAATTTCAGTCCTGGAATTCAGTTATCTCAGGTCATAGGTAGTCCTTAAAACTAGAAGTGCTGAAAAGTCATTGACATTCACTACCTTTAGAAGTAAGTAACTGGTTTATGGCTACACCAAAATTATTTTAGTGGCGATACTGTCTTGACAGACCATATTGTAATATCCAGGATAGTGTATGCAAAAATAACTTACAAAGTATTTGTACCCCTAAAATATTTTTATAAATATTATCTACTAGAGATTTTAAATATTGTTTCATAGCAGTTTCAAATTACAGTAAAAATTTTTGAAAATAAATATATTAGTAAAGACTGGTTTGACCAAGACACAAATATTATTAGGTTATAACCTCAAATTAGCAAAGTGTTTGACTTTGAAATCTGCATTATTTTGCCCATTCCATGGTTTTAGTTAAGAAATATTCAGACTATTTAGGGGCGTTGCTGAGAGAAGTTATTAAAAAGTTATTAAAAACCCATTCTGTTGCTGTTTGAGTGAAGACTACAGTTCTATAATGAAATTGCACTAGCTGAATGATCTATTTATTGTCTTTTGTTAAAATCTGATCTGAAATTTTGAATTTCTTGAGAATCCTGGGTTCTTAATGCTGGTGAAATTTGTTCAATTCATAATTTTGTGACAGATGCTACAAATGCTTACAAGATTAGATGAGGTACAGATCCCTTGCTCCCAGCATGAGGATATGAGAGTTAAACTCCACAGGGGAAAATAAAATCCTGGAGAACAGCAGGGATGTACCTGAAAACAGCCCTGATTATCCTTGGAGGGGGCTCAGTGACTCCTCAGAAAATGTATACCCTGGGATTGGAAAATTGCTAGAAAGGTTAAAGAACTGTTGATCTAAAGGCTGGCTTATGCAGGGCTTGGGATATAACTCAGAGGTTTCAATGCAGAGAAAGTGTCTGCCAGCACACACAAGAAGCTGCAAGAACTTGTGTTTCTGCTGCTTTTTAGTTCTCTGGTTTCAAATGCAGGTGAAACCCTTGCCAGCAAGGAGGGACACCACCACAGCAAGAAGCAAGGAGCCAGATCTCTCCTAACCTCCTCAGGTCTGGGAGATGAGAGCACATGGGCAGTGTTGTTCTCTGCACATTAAGGATGGGCAGCTGCTGGGGAACTGCTTTTGCTGGGGAACTGCTCCGTTCTGCTCAGCCTCAGCTCCCAGGCAGCCAAGGGCACCAGGCAAAAGACAATGTGCATTGCCATGAGTTTCAGGATGTATCTCTGTTGGTGCACTGAGGTGTGTGTGCCTGTGCCTGTGCTGAGCTTTAGAAAGCACACGAACAGACTATGCTATTAGTCTCTCAGAGCCTCAAGGCACAGAAGTCTCATGGCACAAAAGCACCTCACTACTCTCCTGCAGTTCCAGGATGCTCCCATCAGGCAAAAATGCCACAGCCCTTTGCCTTGAACGGTGTTAAGCATGTCACTCAGGCTAAGGAATTAGAAGGACTGACTGCTGCCCTCCTCTTTGTGCAGCACGGATGGTGGCAGCAGGACACGCTGAATCTGCTGCAGAGAAGCTTGGGCTGAGCTCTTCACTTTCCTGACAATTAGACTGGAAACCATACTAAGCTGATCATCTGCTCCCCTGATTACCTCACCGCAGGAAAGAGCTGGGGTGAGAGGGAGAAAATGCCCTTTCTCTAGGGCCCTTCTCTGCCCCACAGGTACTCTGGGACTTTCCACCACTGTCAGGCAGGAGGGGATACTGCCCTGCCCAGTTGATCTACCCATGTAAAATACCAAACAAAGACCATATTTGCTTCTGTACCACCTTAGCAGCAAATGCTCTTGTTCTGGCCGCAAATGACTTTGCTCTCATAAGTCTCAGGTACTACTTGTGATGCTGTGATATTTTTTGCCTTTTTATTTATACCCCTTTTATACCTTTTTATAGCTTTTATATTCTTAGGGGTTTTTTTTTGCCTACATTCTTGGATTTGTTTGTCAAATATTTTAGAAGCTTCATAGTTAGGGATCAGTGTGCCCCAGACCCCAAAGTCCTCTCCAGAACACATTTTGTAAACTAAGACAGAACCATCCAGGGGAAGGTTCCTCGGGGAGGGGGGACTCACTCGAGCCTCTCATTGGGGAATCTTTGATAGATATGCTAATTAGTAAGACGTATAATGTTATACCAGATCTTTTGGGGGTGTGCATTGCGGTGTGCATTGAGGTGCATTCGACCTGGACATGGTGCACCTAAGGATCCTTAAAATAAATACCAAGGTAAAATCCCTTTTTCCCTTCTAACCGTGTTTGACTCTTGATTTTAAGACCAGGAAAAGGCATCCCTTGGAGGGTGCAGCATCTCAGGTTCCCCTCTGGACTCAGTAGAACCGCAGGCAAAGATCCTCCATGTACTTACAAGGCTGAAAGAGTGAAATAACACGATGTCTTGCACAGGATTTGGTAGAGCCCACGTCCTTCCATGAGCTGTCTGCCAGTGGGGAGTGGGTCTGCCAGCACCTCCCAGCTCACCAGCTTGTCTGCAGGACTCTGCCTTTCCATCACAATCACTGCACAAAATCGCACAGGATGCACAAATGCCATGGGGGCCACCAAGTACAACAGAAGCCGTGGCACTGTCCCCCCTCCAGGAAAGCACTGCCCCCAGCAGCACTGAAAATGCCTGTCCTGTCTGCTCCGCAGCAATGCCAACCCCATGGGAATGTCCCTTGCAGTGCCTGCCAGGCAGATGTCCTATCCTACCCTGACATTTACTATCCTGCTTTTATCCATGGCTTTCAATGATGAGATGGCCATGACGGCTGCCTCCATCTCCCTCAGCAATATGCCATCCTAGCTTTCCATAGGCGGATGCTAACATCCCCTGTGAGAAAGGGGTAAAGTTTGGGGGAAAAAAACAGGCATGAAATGGAGAAGGATAACTGGTATTGTCTATTAAAAAGGACAGTACACAAAACTACATGAATGTGACACTGAAGGTGTGAATGCAAAAGGGCAGGTGAGCAAGCAATTTTAAACAAGCAATACATAATGTATTAAGTTGTAAAGTGGCTATATAAAATACTCTGTCTGACATCACCTCTGTTCATGGATTACTTCGGTGCACGTAGTTGGGGCCAGAAAGAGAATCACTTGGAGATCTCTGTTAAAATTTCTTCTTCTTTCACCATTGCTCTATCTGCTTTTATTCTGATGTCATTTATACTTGTCTTTTTCTCGGCAATAGTGACACATCATCCATACAAGGTGCAAAAGCAAAACAGTCTCCCAGCTTTAGATACCAATGCTCACTAATAAACATCTGAGATTTTTTGAGCTGTGCAGTGCTATGTGCTTCATTTGGATATGTTGGATCCAACCTTGCTTTGGTTAAGGAGTTGTTTAATTAAAAGGACAAAATGTTAGCAATTCAATAAATATCACATCAATTTAAAATAGTGTAATTACTAAATGTGCACTAATGAAAGATTCATAAATTGCACTCATAGTCGTTATTTTAAAGATTGCTTAGCTCTTATGAATGATTATGCAGTGGTTCCAGTTTGTCTTATTTTGCAGCAGCTTCCCTGTTCATCAGCAGCCATCACACTGCAGCATCTGGGGTACAGCAGCCCCTGCACTCTGGCTGCCATTTACATCTTGGCACTGCCGTGCTGCCTGCAGCATTCCCCAGGCTGCCTGCAGGACCCTTCCGAGCACGCCAGCCACGCTCCCAGTGCTCCCAGCAGTGCTGTGTGGAGCCGCTGTTGTGAGCAGTGGTAACGCCTGCAGGTGAGGAGAGGATCCCGAAGGTGCTACAGTGGCATCATCATGAGAGTGAGGCACTTATGTATGGGTTTCTTAATGCTGGTCTTCTGGAAAAATCTGACATAGTGATGCCTCTTTCCACAGGGTGTTTACATCACCCTATGACATCCTAGAAGTGTGAGCTATAAATGCTGCTTGGTTCAATAGGTTAGCTCTTCAGTTCTCCAAAATTTAAATAATTCTGTAGTAAATCCCATCTGTTATTCAGCGCAATTTCTTTGAATCCCATTGGTTTCACCCCTATTATCTTCTCCAAGTTCCACTGCTCATGGTGAGTCAGCATGGTCTAAAAGTTTGAGTGCGAAGAGCCAGAAATGAGACATTTTTCCAGGAGGAAAAGTACATAAGCAGGATGTCCTTTCTAGATGCTGAGTTAGGGAATTTTATCTCGCTTAGCTAAATTCCCCTTGCAGTTTCTGGTAGGTGCAAAATTTTTCTTTATGTTCTGTCATAAACTCCTCTTCTGTTCTGCACTGCTGAATACTTACCTCCAGCTCCAGGTTGCATTTCAGTGGTAAGCAGAGTCATATTGGTTTGTGTTTCTTTTTTTTTGTAAATGTTGAAAGTCCTTCTCCATAAAAGGTGCTGCATAAAGTGTAAACTATATTTTAGTATTATGAGCACCATCACTTGCACGGGAAGCTCTAAATATATTTCACACTCGTTGTAGCCTATCAAATTAATGTAATGATGAACATTAAGGCCTTTCAGAAATCAGCTGAAGGATGTAATTTTTTTTCTCAAATTCATAAAGAATGGAATAAATCCATATGCAGAGATAGTCCAAAAAGCCCCATCTTAGTCTCCCTAAGATCTTTCTCTAAGATTTTTGTTGCTCTTGTTCTTTTCCTTATGAAGTATGAAAAGACAGGTAGCAGTACTAGGTTTACACTCTGGCCAGGTTAATGGCAGAAAAAGTCACCTCAGGAATTCTTCAGTACAATTTTCAGAGGTGGAGACGTGGTGTTGGGTTTGGGGGAGGAGGGTGGGGTTTGTAAATTGGATGTATTCAAATCTGTGAGATTTGGAGAAAAAAAGACCTCATTATCCATTCATGAAGAAGATGGAGCTGGTCTCTTACTTCATGGTGAGAGGACAGGAGACGACAGGGACAAGCTGAAAATACGATATCGTCACACTGATACAAGGAGGAAAATTTCCCCAGGAGCACACGGAGGCAGCACCAGGGGGCTTGTGCAGTGCCCATCCCTGGAGCTCTGCAAGACTCGACAAGAGAAATCCCCAACCAGCTGATCGGAGCTCGTGGCTAATCCTGCTTGAAGACAGTTGGGTGAGGACCATGCTGAGGTCCCTTCTAACCTGAATTATCCTATGACTCTATAGAGATCTTCCTGGCAGAAGCAGTAACTCAACTGCATCAATAATTACGGCTAAACAGACTGCCACATCATGTTTACAAAAAAATGTTTTCTGGGATTGGGAAGGTTTCTGAATAATTTTCTTTCTAAAATCCCTTTTTGCAATTTGTCCAAACTTGCTAAGAAAAAAAGTTTTCCTATGGGATGAAAAAGAAACTGTTAGAAAATTGGTTTGCATCGAAAGAGGGGGATGGCTAGAAGAAAATCAAACATCGGGTGCTCAGCAGGTACTAATTGGGTGGTTAGTTGTGAAGAAACTGTTTCCCTCAGGTACTGAGATAAGGCAGCACACAAATGACTTGAAATATGGATGTGACCCAATACCTCCCTTTTAATTCAATCTTTTTCCAGCCCATCGCTGGAATTTACACAACGTTTTATTGACTATGGTATCAGAAGCTATCAATTTGCTGCAGCCTCATAAAAATAAAATAGTGATACAGAAGAGAAACTGCTGTGTCAGACACACTTCAGCTATTCCCAGCTTTCCTCACCCCTTCATCTACCCTCTCATCATAAACATCACCATTCTGTTTGCCTCTTGCTTCTTCTAACCATTAAAACAGGGAACCAAAACCACAGCCCATAGGCTGTTAACATAAGATCCAGAAATGTGTCAAATATTTGGTGTCTGAAATATTTCTTGGCTCCAACTAGTAGGAAGGAAGAAACAAGCAAGCAAATAGCATAAAATCAGGTGTGTCTGTGGGCAAGAGAGAGATAAAAGCAGGGCTATATATTTAAAATGGAGCAAGAGTGTTGTATCACACAATGATTGCTATGGTAATTACCCATTTTAACACATATTAGTGCAAGCAGCTGTGCAAAATTCATATAAGTGGTGGAACATAAGTAATACTCTTTAATTAAAAAAAATTACAAGGTTTTTTTTCAATGAGTTAAATGCATTTCGCTTATTGTGCTTGATCCCTTTTGACATTATTGTCTCACAGGGACCAGTAACAGGATGCACAACAATTACTTACCTCTTGGTTTAATTCCATGTGTATTAAAAATACTTTTGTTTGGTGGATTCAGCAGTAATTTTTGGAACAATACCTTTGTTTTGGCCCTGAAAATCATATACCTTCAGCAATACTGGTGCTGTTTACTGCACAACATGCATGGTCACACATCAAAGACAGAGCATTTAACAAAAGAAATAAGATAGCTTGGATTTGAGGTAGTTATAATGCCTCTGTTGTAACTGTACAAAATCACTCTGGTAAAATATACTTAGTGGTGGGAGCTGCAGGTATTTGGACAAAAATTATGGCCCTGTGTGGCTTGAAGCCGTGAGGAACCACGACATACTGTTTTCCATAAAGAGACAAAATGTTTGGGACGAAACACAGATGAGATCCTAAAAACTGCAATCTTCCCCAGGAAGTTTCAAGTCACTCACTATGGCATTTGCTGACGAGAATTGTTCCCGTAAGTATATGCCCAAAGAGATAAACTTTATGCTGTATGCCAACTTTATGATGTGATAAAAGTTTGTGTTTGAGGTACCTTACTGATTATCTATTAGGTGGAAGAAAAAGAATAAAACAACCAATTAAACAGTAGTTCTTGTATCTGTATCTTAGCTAACCTGGTAATTGAAAAATGGCCCCCATTTTTCCCTCCCCCACCCATTTCCATGTAGCATTTCAAGAACTCTGTCCAAGAGTATCACTATATGAAAAAAAAACATCATCTCAAAATTATTAAAATCTCTGTGGGAATTCATGATTAATTTTAAGGCCTGGCAGATTAAAATACATTATTATGTACACTCTAGTGCATCCTTTCAGATATTTTCAGAATCTGATTTTGCTCTCTTGATACACACCAATGATTCTACATGTATCTAGTAGATTGCAAGGAATAGATTAGCATTAAAGAGGCAGTATTGTGTTGTTAGGTTGTTGTGCGTAACTTGTGCTCATACATTAAGAAAAATGTAGCTGGCATTCCCTTGGACATGACCAGACCCCTTAAAAAAAAAGGAGAGAATTATTAGTAGGTGGTTGTAATGCATTTGTAGAGCACTTCTGAAATTCTGACCTTTAGTACATTAACTGGCTGTTTTTACCCAGCTCCCAGGCAGAGTAAGATCTACAGTACCCTGCTTAGGAAATGGAAATAATGGACTTATTAGTAGCACTTGTTAAACTCTCAATTCCTGAACATTCTACCTTTAGCTCTGGACCTAGCTTTCCAATGATTCTCTTGTTCTAAACAGCAAAATCAACAGCATTCAACATCAGGAAGACAGAAAAAGGTGGGTTTAATTTGGGACAGACTGATCATTTGCTCATTAGTGCAAAGTCATTCATTCACAGTTTAGCTTCATGAATGTTAAGGTTCCTGCTTCGGCCCCGGCAGCTGTTGCATTTCTGACTAGAAATCTGAAGACCCATTTAGCATCAATGTTCCATCATTCAGAAACATCTTTATCCTCCATCCTGACAAGGTAAGTAGAAGTTTTCTCATATTATTCTGATGTAATTATCTTTGACACTCTTCCTCGTTCCACCCACAGCTTGGCCTCAACCTGTGTGAGTTGTGGGCACATAGACAGGACAAAGGACACTGACAGCCTTATGGCTGACACTGCAGTTCCCCGTTTATACACTCAGACACCACATGGGGATCAGGATCAGCCCCAGCTGACCAGTCATCACAGTTCCCAACTTTTTCCCTGGCTCTGTTATGAAGATGTTCCTTCTCTTTTAAGAATTTTCCCCCCAGATACTGCACATATGGCTTTGCTGAAATTACTGGGGTTTTGCACCCATTGCCCCATCAATCAGACCCTCCTGCAGCAGAGATCTCTGCAGGTCATTATTTAACATGGCCACAAATGTCACGCCATCTGCAAACTCTTTCGTAATGATTTTATCTTTTCTTCCATGTCACTGATAATGTTGAATGATGGACAGCCAAGAACCAATACCTGCAGAACCCTTATAGCAACCACAAACACAGGCAGTGGGGATTGTTCCTTATAACTACATCTCAAGACATATCTTCTAACCAGTTTTAATGCATTTAACATAAGCAACACTGATTTTCTATTGCTGTACTGTGTTAATCAAAATATTTTGAATAACCAAGTAGAATACTTTACAAAACCTATGTATACTACCTCAATATAATTATCAGTTAAATTAGCAATCTCATAAACATCTTGGAAAGTTAGTTTTACAAGAACTGTTTTCTCTAAAACCATGTTAATTGTCACTAGTTAAACTACGTTATCTATCAATCAAATTCTCTGTCAATAGTCCCATCTCAGGGCTCAGGACTAACTTCAGACTGAGAGGCTTGGAGCTAATGGGACCACAGTATTTTCTCTGCTTTAACCACTGGCACAATGCTGCCTTTCTGTTTCTCCTCTGCAACACCCTGCTTGCTTCAAAAACTACTGAAAATCAATCCAAAGAAACAAATCTAAATAAAACATCTAAATGATCTACATGAAACACCCTATGATTTTAAATATTTAGCTTTCACAATGGCTGTCTATCATCAGCATTACATATTGCTGGGAATGCTGAGAAACTGTTCAGCAACAGTTTCCTATCATTTGGATATAGATCTACGTTTTTTCCCCTAAATGAAAAAAAGACAACTTTTGAATGCTTCCACCATTTTGTATTATAAATTTTTATTCTAAGAGCTTCATCTTCTTCTTTATAAACACCCTGCAAATCAAATTCTTTTTATTCTTTTAAGTCTAGAAAGATTATTCTTTTATTTTTCTTTTAACTCTTTTATCCATAAATTTCCTCTTGTTCACTGGCTTGGATTCAGGGTTTTTTTTTTATTTTCTGCTTAATGTATGTTCATTACTATTGGCATCTCATTTTCTAACTTTTTCCTTTTTGTTTCAGTATTAATAGTGCTTATATTTCCATGCTTTCTTAACTCGTATAGCCTTTTTTTCTGGACTTACGTGAATTTGGTGAGATAACAATTACTCAAACAGTTTGCAGCAATCATTCATATTTTTCTGCTTTAATTACACAGCTCAGATATTTTAGGCTGTGTAAAATACACCTTTTCTAAAGCAACAAACAGATGTATTGGGGGGGTTGGGCTGTATTCTGTTTTCACATAACAAACACGGCCAATTTACAATCCTGAGCAGTTGTCAGATTTTATTTCAGACATAAATTTCTCTTCTTCTATTAGATGAATTCCTGTATAACTTTCACCATGTTGGATACAACCAATATGAGCTTTTTTGTTGTTTTGGAAGTCATGAAGCTGTCATCCATGCTTTTGAAAAATTATAAGGCCATTTTAGTTCTACCAGCCAGATACTTCCCGCACACGTCAATCACATTGAAATCCGTTCATGCAATATAGCTTTTTTCATCCTACGTCTTATATGAAGAAAGTTGTCTAAAGGAATGACCATCCCATTCTCTTGTGTGATTCAGTAGTCCAGAGAAGTTGCCAATTGTCACTTCATCTTATTTCTTACTCAGAAACATTTGAGATTATTTCCTTCAGAGCTGCCAGTGACTCAGAAGCAAGTACTGGTGTAGTAGATGCAGAGTGCTTTTATTCCTGCTCCTTTGCTCATCTGGCTCTTCCTAAACAAAAAAACAAACAAAAAAAACCCCCAACCAGTCAACCAAAAACCCCACTAAAAATACCCCAAAAAACTCAAACAAAAAAACCTGCAAACAAACCTTAACATACAAGGCATGAAATTCTTTCTATTTCATAATAATCATTCAGTGAAACAAGTTATTTGGTAAGGGGACTGGGTTTGAAAATCACAGTTGCTATACTAATTCACAGAAACATTTCCTACATAGCATTACTTATAGACTTGACATTCCCAGACCAGGAGGACTGTCCAACATGTGCTTTCATCTCAGTGCAGAAAGACATAAACAATAGCAAAATGCAAGACAGTGCAGAATCAGGCTAAAATGAGGGTAAATTACACACACTGTTGTTTTCAAAAGTGGCTCCCTCCCCAAGTGTCTCAGTCCCTGGCATCTGAGCAGTATGAGAGCATCTGCACTATCAGAGGCACTGCACATCCCATTCCCACTGTAACTTACGAAGATCTCTTAGGCTGGAATTCACTCCCTCCTCTCTCAGCCTTAGGTGCCTCTGAGGTAGAAGTCAAGCATTGGCCATGTGGGCTGCACCTCCAGTCCCTACTCATGAGCCCAAATTAGAGGCTGGTTTTGCTAGTGTGGCTATTTCCTTCCCTACACCTCAACACACCTGCTTCTATGAAAGTGGTGAGAATAGTGGGTGCGGAGAGAGAATTCTGTGAGGGCTCTGACATCCTATGGGACACGTGCTGTAAAAATACCATTGTGGGACATACTCCTGCAGCTCCAGTGGCACCTTCTGAAAAATGTACTGTGTTGCCTGCTGTGAGGGTCAGGAGCACTGACAAAACTTAGCATCTTGTAGACACTGACCTATTGTCAAATATTACTTTTTGTTCATTGGTTTGTTTGCTTCCCCTTACCTTGCAAATGAGTTATGTTTGTTTCTTAGTGCAGCTCTGAAGAAAATCTCTCCTTCCTCTGCCGCCTTTCTAGTTGCCTGAATCTTGGAGTTCAGTTGGGCAGCCTCAGGATTTTCAAAAATCCCCACAGCTAAGCAGATAGCAAGGGTAGGGCAGCATAATGACCTGGTTGACTGTATGGGCAAAGGCAAATAACCTGCACCTCTTCAGAGAAATAATGCACATATCTTTAAATAAGGGTTGGAGAAATTACTCTGCAAGGCATCATACCTTGGGTTAGAACAAATTTGTGACACTTGCTCACTACCCCGATCTGAGACTTGCATCCCTACTACAGTTTTGCTTAATGAGAGGCTAACGAGCAGGTTGATGGGCTGATGCAGTATGCTGCGCCACAGGGCTCATCACCACCAGAAACCACAGCAGAAGTAGAGAATGAGGAAAAACAATGAAATGGCAGGGCAGTGATACAAGATCAGATTCTGTTTTCTCTCGAGAGAAAACAGAATAGTATCAACAAACAGAGGTAGTGGTCACTTCTTGAGATGTATCTGAAGGTTCGTTTTGGAGGTAAACTTCAAAACAACTGAAAAGCTCTTTCCTTTCTTTTTGTTTTCTTGATTATGCGGGTCAGAGACTGAAGAAATGTATGCAAGAAAGTAAGAGGCAAAACTGAATGCAATTAGTCACAAAATGGAAATGAGGATTTCAAAGAGAATCGCATGAGAATCAGCCAATAATGCTTACAATCACTTTAATTTCTAAACTGAATAACTGCCGTTGGTGAATATTTTACTGCCTTTGACACCCTTTTTTACTAAAAAAAACCCCCAAACCTGCAAGAACTCAAGCAGTTTGCAGCCTGCATTCTTTCCTCAAAACATAAATGGCAGATTTTTTCCTGTGTCGAAAAACCCAAACCATCTCACTTCACCGTCTGTCCACTGCACCTCAACAGCAGGACTCTCTCAGCTTCAGAGAGACCTCCTCTTCCTGACAAACATGTGAGACCACAGCTTCTCCACCAAGCTGCCCATGCCTGGGTGGGAGGTACCACTATTTTGAGCTGCTGCTTTGCACCAAAACTGAACCTCAGTTTTGTCTGCCAGGTAGGAAGAAGATTAAATATACAGCATCTGCAGTGACTCAATAGGTACATTTAGTGCTCAGCAGCTTAAATATCCCCATTAGGAATTTCATCCTGGGTACTTATCCATCAGTGACCCAGATGGACTAAAGAGGAGGAACTTGGGCATGGAGGAGGTCAGGGTGTGGAAGTTATAGTACTCATGTCAGGAGGTGATCAGAAAGCTGATGCTGTGCACTTTCCTGCTCCTCAGTGAACTGATTCACTCTGAATGGTTCATTTATTTATGTGACCATCTAGGGGGAAAAAGTCTTTAATTGCAGGCTCCATAATGTGTTCTTCACATTAAATTCCAAAGTGCTGATTTCAGTGGATTCTGTTTAGAGGTCCATATAGTTTTGTTGGTGAACTGTACCCATTCTTTAACTCTCTTGGTTTTGTTGACATTATATTCTTTATAACGCTATAAATCACCTTTGGAATGAGGCTAAATACTGCTAACCGCTTTGTACAGAGGAAAAACAAGTTATGACACTAAAAAATGTAATATACATCTGCCCCAGTGCAATCTCTGTAGGGCTAACGTATAACTAAATATAGAAATGAGAACTGAATTCCATATTTTGAAGTAAAGATCACCTTCTTTAGACCTGGTATGCCATATTTTGCAAAAGGTAGATATATTTCTTTCTCTCATCCTTCTTTCCACCCTTGAGCAAGTTGGGGTTTTTTGCCCCCAAAGACATTATCTTTCCATGTCTTCTGACTGTGCTTTTGTAGCTGTTGTTACAATAAGCAGGAACAACAGTGCAAAAAGGGCCATCGAAATGCTTGCTGTCTTTCATTGCATCCAGAGATCAGCCTCAAGAGTGCAGAGACCTTCATGAGGTCTAAACCAAAAAGATCGGTCTTGGAAGTCAGCTTTTCCCAATGTTAGAGATTAGTTCTTCAGGAAGCAAACTCCTGTCAAGGATTTCTCTGACACAAGTGTGTTTATTATGTGAGTAAATTTGCTCACATCTCTTTTCCAGAAACCCAGGTGTTGTGTATGACACACGACTCATCGTCTAGGTTGTGAACTACATTTTAACCCTCTTTCAGAGATGCTAAACTCATGGATGATGGTGAAAAACAGTAAGGTGAACTTGCCTTGCAGCTAAGATTTTAAAAGCATAATAACTCTACTTTTTAGATAGTCAGAACTTAGTGAACCATTGAAAGTGACCCAGTTCATTGAGCAGAGCTGAACAGATGAAATTCCAGCCTCGCTATGCTTGGGTGACTCTCTGAACAATACAAAATCTTCCTTCAAATCTGTCTCCCCCAAACTTCCTGCCTCAAGCACATAATATTTTTGTATGTTTTGGTCGCTTGTCAGTTCAGCTCACCATGTTTTGAGATAGAGTAGGTGACAATTTATTGGCCTATTGTTTGGGTTTTTTCATTAGAGATTCTGTTTGTTTTTTAAAGCCTGAAACAAAAAAGCCAAAGTTTTAGAAAGGATCCTATAGTATGGTCTTTGTTGGAAAATGTCTCACCAGGCTCTGGTCCCTGAAATGCAGTGGCTATTTTCCCTTTTTTTCATTTGAGTTTCCTATCACTGAATGCTGACAAAACATACTGCACTTTTGTGATTTACAGCAAGCCCCTTGCTCAGCAGCTCTAAAGGACATGGTGGCCCTGTGGCCACCAAACAGAAAACACCAGTACTACCTGTGAGCTGGCTGCTGCACCAGGGAAATGAGAGGTAAGGAAGTAATTTTGGAAAAAGTAAGAAATAAATACAATCAGAAGGCTGCTATCACTTTCTATGGGGCAAGAGCAGAGAAGGGTGATGGATGGAAGGCTTAGGGTAAGGTACTGATTTGCTAAATCAGTGCTGAGCATGGCAGAGACCTATTCCTGGAGCTGCAGTATTGTATGTTCTCCTAAAGAGCAAACTGTCCAGGGCTCTGGTGCTCATGGACTGACAGCAATAAGCAAGCCTGAGTGAGGTGGTTCCTTCAAGCTAAGCGCAGGAAGATGTGCTCAGAAGTACTGTAGGGTATAAATCTTCCACCATGCCTGAACACCTTGGAAAACGATCTCCATTTCAGATTCATTTTGAAGTGCCTGTAGCAAGCTCCCCACTCCTCCTGCTTAGAAAAGTAATAGAGTCTCAGTGTTTGTTTCATTTTTAGTAAACTAAGGGTTGATTGAACAGATTTTGGTGTCCTGATTTTGCCTGGGATAGACTTTCTTTTTTCTCAGCAGCTGGTACAGTGCTCTGTTTTGAATTCAGAATGAGAATAATGTTGATAACACGCTGATGTTTTAGTTGTTGCTAAGTAGTGCTTACCTTGAGTACTTAGTTGCCAGTTGGGGTTAAACTGTGACACTTGGGAGAAGAAGGACCCATACTAGTACACAAAAAGGGAACTAAGAAAAAACAGCCTGCTGAAGCCATTCAGCCTGGACTGTATCAGATCACATAGCTGTGGCATGAATAGGGAAATACTCACCCACTGTGCAAGGAAAAGGCATCATCTGTAATAGAAAGGTGACTAAAACGCAAGAAAAATAGCATGGTCTGGGCAGGCACAGAGAAGGGCTGTAAGGCTGGTTGGGGGAATGAAGATCTTTTTGTATGTGAGACCAAACAGTATTCATTTTTTGTAAAAAACAAAGGCTCTGAAGAGATACTTCCCATCTAGATGTGTGCATCCATAAGGCAAGTAAAAAGATAAACACAGCAATGGAGAAGAGTCTACAGGATAGCGTAGGCAGAAGCACACTTGGGTATAGGCTGAATAGGAGGCTTCTACTCAACTAGAAGGTGGCTCTGAAACATTTGAAGAAGGCTCACTACCTTCCTGCTAAATTGGGGTAAGCCAGACCAAGCAGAGCTCAGTGGGTATATCTGGCATGGCTTCACATAAGGAAGCTCACATAAGGAGGGGCTCCCTGACCATGGGGTCATTTCTCAGGTAAAGGTGCCTGCACCTGTAACTAGTACTTAGTATTTATCCTAGGAGAGACATCTATGAAAAGAGACAAAATCTTTCCTCTTTTCCAGGTTGGTGTGATGGCCCTCTCCCAAGGCAGTGCAGCCAGGTCTCTCATCTACCTTTGCTATAGCCATTTAGCAAATGAAGGCCTGTTACTCAAATTCTTTTCACCTGCACCTTTTTCACTGACTTTTCTTTAAGAACAGATCCCTGAAGCCTCTCTGTGTGGTAATGGGGGACAGTAGGGGTACCTGTAATCTATTAACCACAGCACCAATAACAGTGGTGATAACAGCGTCCTTGGCATGTGGGCACATTCCCTATCTTCCTGGAAAGGTTTTAACCAACTTGTACAAGTGCCTCCTTCTTCTGTTTCTCTGTGTGCATACACCAGTTGGGTTACAGACAGCTCTGCTGCATGCAGGTGGCTGCAGCCACATCTGTAATGGCCCTGTTAATCACACAGACTTGGTCAGCAGCCCTTCCTCAGAGGCACCCAGTGCTGAGTCATGAGCACACCTGCTGCTTTCCAGAGAGCTGTCACAGGTACCTTACCTCCTGGGTGAACCAAGAAAGGAAATAAAATGCAAAAACTTACTGATCATCAAAAATAGCAACTCACATGAGAGGAGTTCTCCTCTGGTAGCTGTCAGCTCAGACTATAAAGCACTGGAGGATGCTCCAGTGGCTGGGTGAGGTTTGTATCCATCCCCTGAATTCAGCAAGTACTCCTGTTTGGGATTTACTAATGCTAGGTGAGCCACACCATAACCTTGTGGCAGGCAAAGATCACACAGGTTTGTCACCATACACTGACCAGATGGGATGCTGGGGTAGCCTGACTCCTGCCTCACAGAACCATTTTCTGTCCTGTCTCAGCTGGGACAATTGCCAGCAGGCTCTCCTGGCTACATGGCTCCATGCAGCCCCTGAACCTTGTAGCAGGCACCCTGGAGTCCAGGGACAGCCATCCCCTGGCCCCCACCACCAGCACAGGTGAGGTTTGACTCGCTGGCTCATAAGCCCTTTGATGGGCTGCCCTCACTGGGCAGAGGGTGGGGCAGGCACTGCCAACCACCCTGGTCTAGAGCACCTTCCCCTCTTAGTAGGATGCATGTTCTCTGCTGAAGGCAAATAATCTTTGTTAAGCCTCTGCCCTAGCCACAGTGGCATCCATTTAACCAATAGAGAGAGGCAAATAGCAATCATCTTGTGTGATCCAGCGGGAAGCTGGACAAGGAGAAACTATTCACAGCATATTAATGCCTCGCTTGAGCCTAGTAAGTGTTATAATTAGGTGGCATTAATTAGTGCTGGAAAAGACTGTCATGTTTTATACCAAATCTTTGGCTTAAAGATAGGAACAGAGTACTTTTCTTGAAAAAAATTCCATGTATATTTTCTTGTTTTACTAGTAGGGATTTTTAATCAGTTGAATGAACTTGTATGTACTAGTTAACTTTGCTGGAGTTTAGTGGTTGTATTTAAAGCAGATTTTATCCTAGAATGATATTAATTTGATAGGATCCCTGATCTGTAAAACCATTGGTTATCTTGGTCTCTCCTGATAAGAAAAAAAAAGTGCCGAGGGTTTCCAGTTGGTGAGCACATTTGGGCAGAATCTTTCACACGTCACAAATTGCAGATGGGAGGCAGTGATCTCGAACATGCAGTCACATTGCGTGACCATCTGACACCTTCCATTTAGAAAAATAATACTTTCCTCACAGCATACGCTCCCTGCTGCAACCAGCACCAAAAATTATGCCTGGGAGAGCTGTTCCTCCTAGACTAAGGTCTTAAATATTTCTTAGGCTGCTTTTAAAAGATTCATGCAGCAGCACCACCTCACTCACATCCTGCTAAACCAGAGAAAATACTGAAATTCTTCCCCAGACGGTGTTAATCACAAAATAGATGAAAAGAACAAAAGGGGGGAAAAGACAGCAGGAAAATTATGTACTCACACTAGCAGAGTGAACAATGGAAGGCTCTTGTTGTATGTGTAATTCAAACACGCCCATGTAAAACAATGCATGGAGTTATTTCCTATTGCTACCAGTTTCTCAGCTGCATAAAATCCCATAACTATGTGTAAGTTAAGCTTTCAAATGCCCTGGTTTTGTGAATAATTCCTTTTGACAATGTGGTGTACTGATGCTCATTCATTTGAAATAGCAATGACCATTTCAGGGTGTCCTTTGCTATATATTGAGGTGTCAGGAGTGATAAAAAAAAAATCTTTACTGTTTAAGGACAAAGCCATGTGAATTTAAAGGGTGACGTCTCACACTAGCCTATTGTGCCCTCTTTGTTACTATGTCCCAATAAAAAATCGAGAATAAAAATTAACCAACACTCATTCTTTCCGCCCAAATTACAAGGCTGACTAGGAACATATATGTTAACCCATGTTATTATCAGCTGTAGCTTGGCGTGACCTGAAACAGGAGGCAGCTCCTTCTGTTCTACCTGAAGAGTGTAATCTTAAAGACTTGACCATGCTTTCCTATTCATCTGCCTAGCAGATGTGCCCCACAGCAGCCAAGTACTTAATTTCTGCAGTGTCTTCCTTCCCTCACCACCATTTCAGTCTCTGAGTGCCATTGAGATCCATGAAAAGGAGGCGCCTGTTTAGCTGTTAGAATGTGGGTGTTTTCCTAGAGGGTGGGGCACTGGTTGGTTGCTGTACTGGTGGCATTTACCAAATTGATGGAAGAGCAAACATCTCATCTCATTTTGTACAGGGATATGCTGCTCTGGCTGCTGTGAATGTTATGTGAGCCACAGCAAAGCCCTGCAAGGACCTCTCACATCCACCTAGCAGGTCTAAATCAGGACCAAGGGCGTGTCTCCACCCAACAACCTAGCAGGGACTCTGCCAGCCCCCAGCAGTTTTATTGGCAGTTTTGTGTCACTGCAGATTTCTGGCTGTTTGGGCCATCCTGAACCCCCCATGGAGAAATATGGGTGTTGCAAACACCCACCATGCAGAAATAGCAATTAGTGTCTGCCACCATGGGCCAGGTGTGAACTCAGGGACCAGAGAGGAAAGGCTCTATCTCCTTTTCTGTCTTCCAACACATCTAGAAGAAGTGCCGGAAGCACTGGTGAGGCCACACCTGGACATGGATGAGGTTGCAGCTTGAGGGCTCTGTCCGGATCTGGGCACTCGCTACAGGAAAGACATTGAGGTGCTGGAGCGTGTCCAGAGGAGGGCAGTGGAGCTGGGGAAGGGTCTAGAGAGCGCCATGTAAGAGAGATGGGGTTGTTTAGTCTGGAGAAAAGGAGGCTCAGGGGAGACCTTATCACTATCTACAACTGCCTGAAAGGTGGCATCCAGGTATCCAGGTGGGGGTTGGTGTCTTTCCACTGACAACCAGCAACAGGATGAAAGGACATAGCCTCACACTGGACCGGGTGGGATCAGGTTGGACATCAGGAAAAGGTAGTTAAGCTCTGGAATGGGCAGTGTAGGAAGTTGGAGTCACCATCCCTGGAAGCTGTTAAGAAATGACTGGATGTGGCTCTTAGTGCTGTGGTTTAGTTGGCATGGTTGTGTTTAATCAAAGTTGGAGATCTTTTCCAACCTTCATGGTTCTATGATTCTATGATCTTTTCAATGCCCCAAGCCCTGAACTGGCTCTTTGAGACATTAAATTCTCCAAGCTCCTGTCTTGTACTTGCCAGCCCAAGCCTCCACAGACTTCCTCCTTCCCACAGCATCCTCTCCTGCAAGGTCTTCCTTGCTATGCTGCAGCTGTGTGAAGACTCTGCTGCTTTCACAAGGCACACAGGACTTCTGGGCACGGTGTTACCCACTGCCTCTCTCCTGGTAGAAGAAGGTGAGCTCCCTCCTGGGCAAAGCGATGTGTGCTGCACCTCTAGTGCTGGGGTTGCATGCAGTGTGCAGTTAGCACATCTGCACCAGGATCTACAGGCGAGGGAAGCACTGTGCATGGAAGCTGGGAGGGCAAGGAAGCATGGCAAACAGCCAAGGTGGGCATGAGGGAGATGTGCAGCTGCCTCCCTCCTCCTCCAGCCCCCAGCGCGGATGTGCACGCCATCGTGGCCAGTGCCAGCGTGTCTCTGTGCTCCCTTTCAGGTGGGTGCCCCTGTGTGGTGTTTGGCTACACAGAGGCCCCTCCTGCCCCTTCCACCGACAGCCTTGCTGGATGTGCTGGTGCCTCCTGGCCCCACAATGAGCTGCTCCATCTACCCATGTGGTCACAGACTGCCTTGTACACCTCATGGAGAACAGGGGTTGCTGTTTTAGGGTGCTGCAGACTGGTTCACTTTGGGCACCAAGACAAAATTCTTCCCCTTGGAGCTAAAAATGTCTGATCCTGAAGTGTCTCCCTCCTGGGACTATTTAAGCAGAATACAGACTTAAACCTCTCATTTTAACAGCTTATAGGCATCTATATAGATCACCACAGACTGTGACTGTTGCCTTGTGAGGATTACAGGCCTCAGGCTTTCTTCCCAAAAGCAAAGATCAAGTGGTGTTCCTAATGTCCATCACAGGAAGAAAAAAATCTAATGACTTTCCAGAATAATCTCTCCTCTCCAGTGGTAGTACTGCCTGCAGGGAGAGGCCTGGGGATACTCAGAATGGGAGCCAAGTCCTCCCTGTGGCTCAGGACAGCCTACATTTTGGGGCAGATGGTTGAATACCCAAACCCCGGACTTTTCCACCTTGAATCCCACTTTTCTGACCTATTAGATTAAAAGTTGTGACCTGCTTCTTATATCTCATCCTTGTGCCTGCCAGGAGTCATCACTGTGTCTGGATCAGTAAGGCTGAGCCAACTGGTGAACTTGTCTCATTATCTCCTTGCCGAAAACTTACAAGCGTTACTTATTCTTGGATACTTGTAATTTTTATGCTTTTCCTACCCAGAAGATTAGCTCAGGCATAGCAAAGCTCAGAGCACAAACCCATCTTTTGGCATTAACTTGTCCTGGGCTGGCTGTCATTTTACAGTACTTGCACAAAAAGAGTAACTAGCAACAGCACTTACAAATCATAGATTATATTGTATTGGTTTAGCTCATATTGTTTGCCTTAAATTTATATTGTGCTTTAAATGTCACCCATTAAAATTATTAGGGCAAGGTTTGCCCTCAGTTTACAGCCCCTCTCCCCAGCAGCTCATAAGAGAAGCTGCTTCACAGTTGTCCTCATCTCATTTTAGTCATGCCATAGAAGTCAGAGAGAGTGTCCAGAGAGTTGTAACACAGCCTGGAGCTGTTTCACTTCTGGACAAGATTTCAGTTTGTAAACCCAGGTACCAAACCAGGCAAAGTGCCTTAGAAATATGCATTTCCTTTCATTTACCCCCACCCTAAATCCTTGATTTCTATTTGGGTGCAGTGATGCAAAAGTAGATAAGGGAACAAAAAGCTCCACCTTGTCTTTGGCAATAGGTTTTTCTGAGTTCCCATCTAAGCCTAAGGAAGACCATTCCTTTTTTTAGGAGAGTACTTCAATTAATGTATTCCTTCTGAGTGTTGTTCTTCTGTCTCATGTGTTGCTTTGCATTTTCCTGTCTGCCCTCACATTTCCTCTAAAACACAGTTCTTAAATAGCTTCAGCCGTGCATACAGAACTTTCCGTGGATGTTCTTAATCTGTGAAAACAAGATCTGCAGCAGAGACAGTAATGCAGCCCTAAGCACAGAGATGCCAGTGACACTTCTTCAGTGCCTTTAAACTGGTGAATGTGATCTTATTTTGGCTAGTGACAAATCCCAGTGATGAAATGTCAGCAGTGTTTACACAGAAGTCAGACAGTGCAAAATTAACCCTTTCCAGCACTGCTCTCAGGGTAAAACAAAGCTGTTGTTTCCTTCTGTAAGAATCAGGCTGGCAGAAAAGAAGGAAGGTGGTATGGAAGAATTGCCAAAGACCCATGTGGAGGGTCAGCAGAGACCATGTGAAGCTGGCCATGCTCTGTGTGACAAACTGAACAAGGTATGAGTTTCTTTTGAGTTGTCCTGGGCAGAGTTTTCCAGACACACCTGATGAGGGCAATGTAACAATTTGTGCAGATTTCCTTAATGTGAGTTTGAACCAAAATCACAGTTGTCTTCCAAGATCATCTTTGCCATTACATACATGGTGTCCAGGTCTCTCAGCTTCTATAGGACAGGTTAGGTGTGATACAAAGCTGGACAAAGTTTAAGTGCAAAACTTGAGATATATTTTGCCATTTAACCCTCTGAATGCTCATTAACAGCACGGGTGGTGGTCTAGGGACATAAAGGCAGACAGCAAAAAAGAAGGAAATTGGATCCTTCTGTTAAAGGTCCTGACCGTGTTGAGCATTAGGTCTACAGTGCATATCATATCACTACCATGACTGAAAAAGTCCTGAAGCAGGGGATATGCAGGAGCAGGGAGTGGGTAGCCAGAGCTGAGTGAGCCAGCAAGTGGCAAGATGGGAGGAATATATAAGTGGTACTAAAGCACTAACACTTCCCCTGCAAAGAAGCATGTCAAAAGGCCTTGGAGGAAATGGGACCTGAAGATCCAGTTGTAAGAGACAGTGGAGATGTCTAAGTGGAGAGAGCTGAAGGCATCTCTGCAAGGGGAAACAGCAGGTGACAGGTACAATGGTGCCCAAAGTGAGGTCCAAATACAGAGGGAGGCAGGAGAGGCAAAAAGCAAAATGAACTTTGGAGTAATGAGGCAGATGAGAACTTTTTGTAATGGCAACAGCAGGAGAAAAAAACCCACAAGAAAATAAGTGGATTTTAGGAGTGTTAGAGTGGGTAAAAGGGTAGAACTACTCCTTTCCTTGGCCTGGGAGAGCAGAGAAGACACTGTAGGTGTCTATGATGGGGAAGAACAAGGAGATGGCAGCAGCCCAGGCACGCTGAGGAAAGATTCCTCTGCTGTCTCACACCTCTTGCTAGAGATGGACATGGAGCTCTGGCAAGAGCTTCATCTGGAAACTGCACTGGAAAATCACAGAGCCTCTCCCATACTGCAGTAGAAGTAGTTTGTGTCACCCTGAGGTCAGGAAATAACAGAGGCAAAGGAAAGCTGGCAAACTGGGAGGCAGAAAACCTTGTGCAAACTTAATGTTTTATTGTTGCTAACCAAAATAGCTGTAAAGGTAAACTGAATGAACAGGTCAGCTTTTAGCTTATGTGCACAGCAATACACAAAGGATTACAGACTTTGTTGCTTTCTTGTTGGCTTTGTTTGGGGCAAACAGGAGTGCTAGCTGTGCCTGAGAATCTGCCTACACTGGTAAGGGAGGAAAGTATTAATGAGGAAAACGTACTTAGTCAGAGCTAGTAACCTGTCTCTTTCAGAGATTTTTATTACAGCAGCAACACCTTTCCTCTTCCTGATGTGCTGAGCAATTCTAGTTCTTCTGGAAGTTTGAGGCAGGTGCAGACATTCAGCTGCTTTGAAAATTATATTGTATCGTACACACCACATGAGCTCCGTCCTTAAAACGCTGCTCGAACACAACTGCCCTATGGCTCTTGATTCTGAAATGCAAGCTGAATTAAACATAACCACCAAAGACAGACTTACTATGGCCTGTGTCTCAGCTCATGCTTTGGCAAAATGCAGGTACCTTTTACACACAGACAAGTAAGATAAGGCATAAAACTTCATACCTGATGCAAGACACTCTGAAAAGCCCAAAAACAGTGAGAAGAAAGAAAAATAGCAGGAGGGCTCTGAATGTTTGCTTCCTGGCACAGTTTTCCTCTTTTAGGAATTTGGTTTAGGTTTCAAATGCTCCTTATAGAGACAGAAACTGCAGTCCTGTTCCTGAGGTTTTAAAGTAGCCAAACTCCTCTCTCCTTGCTTTTTGGTCATTGGTTGTGCTCTTTGGAGGCCATTTCATCATGTTGTAAGGTAAGACAAGACTGTGACCCAGATTCTGTTCTCTTGGGTGCTGTGGCTCAGCTGTATATACTAATGTTGCTTGGGGTTTCACTGTTTCCACCCTTCCTACTGTTCTGGTAAATTTGATTTCCCACTGCAACACATAACGAGCAACAATACATGCTCCGAGGCATCATCTCACACCTCTTTGTCCTCAGCCATGAGAAAGAGTCCCTTTTAAAAGCGCTTTACTTGCATTCATCTGCCTTCTGCTCTTTTATATTTTTTAACATTTTCATTGCATTTTCCTATGATTTTTTTCCCCAAGACCTTAGATAAACCACAGAACACTAAACAGACTTGCAGTTACTTCCCAGGACAATAAAAGCTAAGGGTCAGATGAAGGAGAAAACATGACTTCAAGGTAGACCTATAAAACCTTGTTCATTTCAGGGGCAGCACGGGAGTCTGCAGTAGAGATGTCTGCCTAGCAGCTGGTTGCCATGTCCTACAAACACTTCTCCTGCTGGAAGCATGTTGGAAGGCATTTTAAGGGCAGTGCTGGCTAAGGAGAGTCAGACCAACACTCAGCATGGAGAGATCATTGGAGTCCTGAACGCAGAATAATTCCCGAAGGATCCTTTTATATTTCACGTGACACAGTATTCCTCAGAATTTCACAGTGCTTTAATCATACAGCAGTATCTCATGTGCATGTGGTGGTGTATATTTTTCACCAGTTCCTCAGAGGCTCTTCCCTGTCCCTCTCGACTTCTTAAATCAAGGGCAAGCAATTGGAATTTCATATCCCTTACGCTTGTAAATTGAGAGGACACATTATTGCCTGCACCTCTTGCTGGTTACTTATGGAGCAGGCAGGACAAAACAAGCACAGGTCCAGGCATGGCTTAAGAGGAAAATCCCCCTCTTTGGAGCTGTGGCCATCTCACTTATCGTGATGAGAGACAATAATGATGCTAAAAATGAAACAGACAATGCATTGCTGACAACTTTGGTCCTGAGAAAGGGATAAAGGATTTGAAAAGGTTCTGAAGTATTTTCCAAAGGAATCACTTTGCCCATGCCAGAAAAGACAGAAATGTGGCGACAGCAGTGGTAGCACGCTAGAGCTGGGGAATTACAGCTCACCACTTCATTCCAGTGTCTGAAAGGGTCGTATGACCACCTAATTCCATTTCAAGAAATCATCTTCTATGCAAAGCTTGTGTCTGTTTGTTGTTCCTTTCTCAGCAGCAGAAAAGATGCTTCTGAATGTGCATGTCTGCCCCACACCAATATATTTTAAAGGCTTTAAGTTTTATGCTCGACATTTTCTCTGCGTGAAGTCCCTTTCTTCAGACAACTCAAGAATACTTTGCAAATATTTTTATTGTAATTCTGGTGGCCACAGCATAGGGAGCATTCAGAAGGACGCAGCTCACTGGACTGGAGCGATGGGGAGGGCGGAATGCAGCCCCCCGCACACATCACCAGGCTGTGCCCTGCCAAGCTTTCTCCTGCCTTGCCTCCTTGGAGCTGCCCTGTGCTGCTGAGTTAAAACAAAACTGCAGCCGTATTATGGGGGCCAACAATGTGGAGGTACAGTGGAGAAGCACTTGTCACCATGAATAAACAGTGAAATGTGGGGTTTTTTTAAAGTTGCTTAATTCTGCTTGGCATTTCTGAGCCCAGCATTGAAAGCATCCATCTTGTTAAAAAAGTGATGTCATTTGTGACAGTAGTAGTATTAGAAGAGACTGCAAATGAGTTTCCAATCTGCTCTAATAATGATTTAACAACCAGGAAAGTAATCAATATTTTAGGGATAAATTTTCTACCATGCCTTTAGTAGACTCCATTTTTGCCCATACAGAACTGTGTCTACAGATGTGCTGGTGAAATATCTGAGTGCACGTGTCAAAAATGTACATGGGAAATATTACACCTGCAACACTTACAGCCCAGCACTGAGTTTATACTGTGGATTCATAAAGTGAATCAAAAATCCCTTTGTCTGTACCCAGTCTCTGATAAAACCAATCATACCTATCTGTCTGAAGAATCCACAAAATAAATATTATACCTGTTTTCTCTTACATATTTTTGTGTTTAAAACAGCCAAAAAAGCTGGTGAGTTTTTGATATAGTGCAATATCTAGCACAAGACACCAAAATGTCATTTACTTGATAGAATTGGATGACATTTGAATTTCACATCCTGGTCACAAAATGAGATTATGGCATTCTAAAGTGCTTGGGTAATTGATGGGCAGATGCTTTTTTTAAAAAAGTGGATTATCCAAACTGAATGGTTTACAAAGGAAAAAAAAGGAAAGAAGCTCAGTTTTCTTTGTTTTTCATGCTGATTCATTCCATAGCTATGCCACTAAGAACAGAAGCCTTTCAAATGGCTTTGGGGTCTTGTTTGTTTGCTTGTTTTGGTTGAGTGAATTGTTTTTACACAATTTCACTCCTACATAAGAAATATTCTTATAAGACTATTTAATCATAGAGAAAGTTCCTGAAAAGGTAGGTGTGGAATCTATGTCCTCCCTTCTTGTGAGAAATAGACTAATATTTTCTGGACTAAGTAATAATTAGGTTAGTTAGTCTTAAATTAGTCAATATTTTAACTGAAATGTGCCCCGAAATTTTTAAACCTATGTCACTCAAAATCAGTATTCCCCTCAAAAATATTGGTCCTGCAGCAAAATGCTCTGTATGACCTCGGTTCCCTGAGGTTATTTTTAATATATCACCAAGATAGATGAGTTTACTTTACGCTCCAAAATATTCATGTTATTATTTAGAGTAAGTCATACTAATGCTAATAGTAGCATCATGAACTTTGGTTGCTTTATAAGAAGCTTAAAAAGAAGCTTAGATGATCTTTTAGATAATTAGAAAATAATTAGACACAGAATATCCAAATAGGTCGATTTCTAAGGGCCTTGTTTCATGTATGTTCAATTCATTAAGTCACATTCCCACTTTGAAGTTAATGGGAGTCTCTTTACCTACAGCACCACAGGATTTGACCTGAGGTCGTGGATGCCACAATACTGATGAAAAATTTTGCCAGCTTTATTCTCACAAATAAAGTCCTTGTGAATATTTGTCCCGTGAATGACTCCTGGTTATAATGTTAAATATCTTGTTTATGTCTAGCAAGAATACTAGCCACATTTTCTTTTTAGAGCACATGTGATAAAGACACCTTTGGAAACCAATTCTCAGCTCACCTGGAACTGGATTGGGGTCTATTTTTAGTGGCAAAGCAATTGGATTATACCACGCGGGGGATGCTCTGAACTTCAAAACTGGACATCATATACGATTTTACAGGTGTAAAAGAACCAAATGACTTTTCCCTTTCATTTTAATTCAGACATTTTCAATCTGGAGGTGGCCCAGCTGTCATAAAACACAACAAGGGGAGCCAAGATGACATGGAGGGGTTTATGTTGTGGAGGCTGGGAGGGCAGGGATGGGGTGGGAGAGCTGCTGGGGAGCTGCTGGAGTCCCCATCTGAGCAGAAAGCCTGGTCCAGACTGCAAGCTGCAGGTGTGCACTTCTGGGCCAGGCGTGGTGGAAAGTGCCACGTGTGACAGGAAAGGGATGTGGCTGTGGGTGGTGCTGTGCACCTCTGTTGCTGTGTGGTGCTCAGCTTTGTGAGGGGAGAAGGGGGTCCTTCACCTGCAGGACAGATGTCAGGTGGAGCAGCATTTCCTAGCAAGTGGCAGGAATTACTAGGGAGGTGGGGAACAGCTTTGGATAAAGCACAGCGTGAAATGGAGTCCCACTGCAAGGGACAACAAGTGAAAATTGGGAAATGCCAACACTGGGATTTTGCTTAAGTGATATGCTACAGTAAAAGCTATCTCTGTTGGGGAATCTGAGATGGAAGTTGACAGTAAGAGTCCCAGAAAGCTAAACATTTCCTTTCCTCTGGTCTTTACTCTAAATTTATCTCAGATTTGATTAGAAACCAGACCTGTATGAAAAGGAATATGCATTTTCTGACTACCATTCACTAATCCTGATACAACAATGGCTATGACCCTACTAGTCATTCCAGATATTACTGACTTGGAGGATCTGCGTGTCCATAAAAACGTGCATCTGTGAGAGAAGGTATGTGAGATAGTCTGTACTCCCATCCCTAGAACAAAGCATGAGCCCAAGATTTCTAAGCTGACAGATTCTGAAATCTGTGAAGTAGAGGAAATACTTCGTTGGGCATGGTGCAGAGAGAGCCTTTTGGGAAGTAGAAAGGTTTAGGCAGGATGTCACAGGTATGAAGACAGATGTTTCTGTTGTCCTTACGAGCATGTTTCCAGTAATTTAAGTGGGTGTCTACTTGTACTCTTGCAAAGTAAAGCCTTCAATGAAGCAGGCTGGAGCAGCTGCTGGGAGGTGCAAATAGTCCATGCAGGCTTCAGTGTGGTGTCTTTTTCTCCTACCAATCAATCAGGCTCAGCAGCCAAGCAGGGCATACCAGTGCATACCAGGGCATCCATGCTGGGATGCAAGATGACTTGGGAAACCGTGGTGTTCTGTGATGCTGAGGAGGCTCCAGCATCCCACTGAGTGAGAGAGCAATGCCAGGCATAAGGTGTTGCACTGGTGAGCTACTCAAGACACACACAAAAAGAGAATGAAAATAAATCTTGGCTCTCCACATTGGGCTGGTGTGGCTATCCAGTCAACTTAACACTGGAGTAGGATGTTCCAGTCAGCTGGAGTCTTATTCCTCCCCTGAAGAGCCCTGAAAACAGTTATATTGAAATAAACCTGACCAGAACATATGCCAGAAAAGGTTTCCACTGGAATATATTACTTCCATGACTTGATATCTTCCTACAAAAATTGTCCCAGGGGTCTTCACTAGCTTTCCCACTTTATTTTCCGAATGTGTGAACCCAGATCCTCCCAAAGCTACCCATTTGCCCATGTTCCCTCAGTCTACCAAGCAAAACATTGGCAAATCACTTTGCTAAACCAGAATTTTTAACAAATTTTTCTTCTGTGTGAAATGAAACAACAATCCTACACCCCAGCCAGCACCCGTTTGGAAATTTTCGTTTTTATTTGTAATAAGAAATATTCTGAAATATGTAAGGAGGCAAACAAAGATATTTCAGATGTTTTTACTCTTAATATTTCCATCATGTATGTGTTCTTAGGAAGAGGAGTGGGTATGAAGAGGAAGTATCACATCACACAGATCTAGGGGCTCACTGAAGGGCAGACAACACTGCGGAGAGGAGAGAGCCACAGGACTATACAAACATACACCATTAGTTACAGGCTGCAACATTCATGACGGGGTCCTGCCGTCTGATTTTGTTGAAGATGTGCTCAGCCTTTGAAAGCCTGAAAAGTACAGGAGCAGTGGGGGACAACTGGTTTAACGATTACAGGGCAGTACCACCACATCACATGTTTTTGGTCCTTGGTCTGACCCCAACTCCTGACCTGTTACACAACTGTAAGCAAATTCTTTTACTGTTCCAGTCCAAATCCTGCAGTCTGCATCCAGGCAAAACAGTCCTTGCAATAAAATTCTGTCCTGCTGGATGTTTTATGGGTAACCACAACAACACTGTTTTCTTCCTCTTGCCCACAGCAAGATCTTCTGGTACCACAGTCCCCTGAGGGACAAGGCTAAATGTGCCATGATTTGGCAACAGGCTGTGATCAAAATCAGACCTAACACCAGTGTATAGCAGTGGTGACCCACTTTCACTCTTTATTTTCTCCTCTCCTCTGTGGTTCTCAAAAATCACTTGCCTCTAGCATTGTCACTTCTTTAACTCCCAGCCTAGAAGATCTGCTGTGCCAGAGCACCCCATGACTCAGAGAGATCCAAAAAGCCTGAGCTTAGCAGCATGCCTACTGAACTGAGACAAATAAGATGAGCAGGTCAGTCTGACGAGCTAATCAGAACTCTCCTCTAGGAAAGATTATGCTTCCAGGACATACTCCACATATTGCAGAAAGCATGTGGAATAGTGCCAAGGCAGAGATACCAACTCCAGCATAACCCACGTTCCCTCAGTCTTGCGCATCCTCAAGGACAGTTTGTCTTTTGACCTAACACTACAAACCTTTAGAAGTATAAAATATCTTCCCTTCCTTCTCACTGGGGGAGTGTTTCTCATCCCATCCTTTTCTCTGGTCCCAACACTGGGGACTCTGCAGCTATTAAAAAAATGTCTCCAAGTGCCTGAGACAAAGTAGGTACAAGACAGGCCCTCTGATATTCCTCAGTTCTCCATGTGAGCCCAGAAAGCCTGTATTTGTGACCCTACTGAGTCTTAGAAGGTTACTTAGCTATGGCAATAGAACTGAAGTTATTACTTCCCTGTCTGAGGCAGGAAGAGCACATGCTGTGACAGAAGAGCTGCAGACGGCACCTATTCAGTCTGTACAGCTTCATGAACATCATTTCAACTTCAATCCCAGTAACATTACCTAGACAAACATTCTCAAGCCTGAAACTCATCGTTCTTCTCTCTATTTTTTTTCTTAATCACCCTGTGGCACATTTCTCAGTCTTGAAAGCACAACAGAAGATCTCTGTTGAAAGAGCAAATAAACTGCTGATTTACACTCCCATGTTTTCTAATCTGAGCTCGTCTTACCTAGACAACCATATAACGCTTACTGTTTATCAGTAGTCCTGTTCAAATATAAAAAATACATCATATTGGCTAACCGGTGCTCTGGGACTGACCCACTGTTCACACCTAGCAGCAGTCATATCCATTCCGTGCATGGTCTGGCCTTGTGGGGCTTTGGGAAAATGGCAAAGAACTGATGAATAGCAGCCCCCCTCTGTTGTGGTGCATACTGATCCATGTACTGCTGGTTAACAGATTTGTGAACCCCTTTGGAAAAACAAAAATTACACAGCCCTTCTAAGAAGATCCATTAAATGACATAGCAGGATCTTGTTTTGCTTTGCTTCTCTTATGTTTTGCTTAGGAGAATTAGTGCTAAGTCTCCATTTCAGAATTTTGAAGATTGCTGTTTTGCTTTGGGTCACAAGTGAAACAGCCATTTTTAGTTCCACCCTTCTTTACAATTTTTGCACTGGACAGGAATAGTAAGACTTCGCATACTGATACCCACATGCTAAGGAGAAATCTGTAAGAAGAATAATGCTGTCCTTATCTGCAATAGGGCTTTTTAAAAAGACTCACCTACTACTGTTCTTTGGTTGTTGTAGTGCCAAATTTACATGCAGGTCTAACACTGAAAACAAATAAGCAGTGGCTTGTGTGTGCGTGTGGTGTGTGCAGTGCAGCAGATACTGGGGCAGATCGTCAGCTGGTGTAAATCAGCCTAGGTCCATTGACTTTAATGGAAACTTGCCAACTTACCCCAGCTGAGAATCTGATTATTGTTTTGCAAGTTCTTGCATTAAAGATAAGCATTCACACTCTGCTCTGTTACACTGGTGTAAATGGGAGTAACTTCACTGAAGACTCGAGTCTTGCAAGAGGTGCCTTACCCAAAAAGCAGAATTCAGTTCCAAAATTTTTATGACGGTTAAACCATTTCATCTCTACTACATTTCATTCTCCCCTTTTCCTTAAAAAAAAGAAAAAAAAGTAAGCAGGAAAAAATACCCATCTGTCATGGAAAATCTCAACTAATTTTTTTTTTCTCTGACTCTCATTTCCAGGCTTTGTGCAAATAGTTTATTTGATTTGACACCTACTGCACAAAAGGTTGCCCCTTCTGTTCTATCTAAGCTGGTATCAAGAAAAGAGAGAGAAAAATCGCACAGCTGGTAATACAGAGAACCCAAAAATATACAAAGATGTACCAGAGGGAATAGTCATCAACATAAAGTGAACAAGCACCCAGACTATTGATTACATGCTGCTCACAGAACACTAGGCATTTCTGCCAACTTCTTTCCACTCTTATGCTGAGCTGCAGACAGCATGTTGTACTTTGCATCATCAGTTTTGATGAATAATGCACTGATAAACACTGCAGCCAATATTCTGGAGGAGCTGAGAAGCCAGATGTCATCTGGACCTCCAATAGTTTTAACCCTGGGTCTCTGACAGACACTGAAATAAACACTAGACATGCACTGCAGAATGGGCTATGCCCAAATGTGAGGTTAGGCACAATATTACACTGGCAGGCATATGAAAAATGAAGGGACACTGTAATCCTTTCACCAACAACTTCCCGAGGTACTGAGACAGTGAGAAGGCAGCACCCTGGTGTGAGCTGCTCACTGGAAACACCCGTCAGGTGCAGCATCCCTGTGTGAGTAGGGGTGCCTAGATAAAAGGAATGCCATTATCTGTGTCAGCTTGGCCCTGCAAGCCGCTGCTGGCTCCACGTTGAAGGGACTGAGTGAGGGACTTGGCAGATTTAGCCCCTGGAGGAAGCAGGATCCTCGTTCGGAAATACGGATGAGTTCCTCCATGGCTGCGGGTTGGATGTGTTAGGATGTTAGCATGGCAATCAGCTGGGCATCTTAGCAATACACCAGAGTCTTTCTGCTCACAGGCAGTAACTGGTAGCAAGGGTTCTCAAGCCCTTAAGCTTTATTTGGTTTTATTTTACCAGTATCCTCACCAGCGAGGCTCAACTGTTTTAAGCACAGGCCCCTTAGGCCCCCCCAGTAAGGCCACTGCTCAGGGGACCTCGAGACCTGTGAAGGTTTCATTTCAGTGAGTCTCAGCAGCACCAGGTTCCATCTAAAATCTCACCCAGTTTAGCAATATCAGCAGTGAGATTATGCAGTTTCAGAAGTAAACTATTCTACCCACCCACCTCAATAATCTAAGATCTCAGCATGCCATGTAAGAGTAAAACTTACTTTTTTTTAATAAATGAGGGGAGAGGCTCTCTCTTTCTCAGAATTACAGTGTAAAGGGCTGATTGCTAACTTGAAATTCTGTTTAAGGAAGATCTGCTTATATAAAAAGCCAAATTAGGCTCTCAAAGGCTGAGTGTATGCCTAAGCAATGGAAGAGTGGTTTCTCTCTGCTGGCACTGCAACACTGCTAGGGTCAGGAAGCCCCCTCATGGTTTGCTCACCAGGAGGAGGGTTGTATTATTTGAAGCATCCTAAATGTTCTGCTTTATTTTACCGCCAGAATTTTCCAAGAAAAACTGCCTGTCAAAAAGAATATATGTGGCTTAAACATGGAAGTGCTTTTCCTCTATTTACATTCACAACTTTCTTTTGCACCTGAGTAACCATAGTTGGCAAATTCTCTAAGACAAGCCCTATTCCCACATTGAGGGGAAATCCAAAAATAGGTAATGTGCTCCTTATAATGGTATTTCTTTTCCATTCAGCTTGTCAAATAATTGACAAATCTGAAGCATGAATAAGGACCTCTTAAAGGTATGACACAATCCAGAAAGAAAACTGGCATGCACATGAGAAGTGGTTAAAACAAAGTAGTAGATCAGGAAACAGTTACATAGATAAGGGGTAAGCTGTAAAAAGGCAGAGGCAGTGACTACAGTGGAATTTCAATTATACTGACATTGATGGGCATAGCAGTAGCAGAGTCATTAAGGATGGATGTGTGTTTCTGAGTGCAGTACCAAACAGTTTTTTCGGTTTGAGGAGCAATCAACAAGACCAGGGGCTATTTTGGACTTAGTCCAAGGAAATGAGACTAGGTGAAATGAATAATATGGAAGATAATAAACCCTTAGGGCTAGGTAATAATATTATCACATTGGAAGCACTTCTGAAAATATTTGTGAATGGTTATAAAAGTACAATAATTCTGAGGACAGAATGAGTTGTAGAAAGTTGATTGGAATCAACTGTTTGTGGACAATAATGGAAAAGCATGCAGTATTTAAGAAATGGAGAGACTGCTATTTCTATTCAGTTTATTAAAATCAAAGTCAAAATGATAGCAAAAACAAGCTAATGTGGCCTAAAAAAATGTAATAAAGGTATCAAAATGCTTTTCTTATTTAAAAGGCCAGGCATCCTTGAAAAATGGGAAGGTTTGGCAGTTTTAAAATGAATGAGAACAACATTGAGAGAATACCAACAATGAATAATATCCATTAAATATTTCAATCAAGACTGAAGCCAAGTTGCTCAAGTGTATGCATGCAATGTAAATGGCAAAGAAGAAGAAGAAAAAAAAGAAAGATGATAGTGAAACATGGAGCACTCATTTGTATCTATTTCCACAAATAAAAGGACCAGCGCTCAGCCTTTTATTCTGAGAGCAGCTCCTGTGGCTACGGCAGAGCAAGGACAGGAGATGGGGCTATTTAGGGAGTGCACCCTTAAGGAAGCTGCTGGCAGTGGGAAACCAGGATAACTACTTTCATACAGAAGGGTCTGATCCCACTCTTGTGGTGCTCAAGACCACTTAGAAGTGGATGCATAAGAGCTGGCACAGGGTCTACCCTGGCAAAATGGGGGCTATTCTCACTTGCCATGACAACATGGAAGATTCAAGAGGAAGAAGTGTATCTTGATCCATACAAATTACCCTGAATGATCATATGATCAGAGATGTGGTTCAAGCACACACATTTCATTTCACAGAGACACAGCCAGGTACTCTGCCTCTCCTTGGGTGGCTGCTGCATCCAGGTGACGGGTGCTGTAACATTTCCCAGTAATCCAACTCAGCCCTTTCCAATTTACCTATGCTTTCAGCTGCCATTTCTGAGCAAACTGGATCTTCTTCTGAACACCACAGTTTCTCATAATAGAGAGGTCCCTTTTCCTTCTGCTCAACTAGTGGTGGGAGGGCCAGAGCCATCTGGCTAAATCTTAATCTGGGAAGGACCAGGAAGGTATTGCCTGATAAGAGACACAGCAGAGAGATGGACAGAGAGCAGGCACTTGTGAAAACAGAAGGCTGTGTGGTGGGTGAAGGGGAATGTGCTGAGGGAGGTACTTTGAGTCTTCCCGAGGAGAAACAGAGTGCCCTTGGTGAGAGCGTGCTGCAGTCAGCAGAGAGCCTGGCCAGGCAGAGCCCAGGCTGGTCATGCCTGGCTAAGCAGCACTTCGTGCCCCTGTAGAGATGTGTTGTTCAGCTGGCAGCATCTCCTGCTGCTATACACAGCCTGTGACAGAGACTGCTGCTTCTCCCTGGGAAGGAGATACCAGAGCCTTCTTTCTTCCTTCCCCACAGTCCACATCTCAGCCCACAGTTCTCAGCCACATTTCTCAGCACACATCACCAGCCAGCTACACCATGAAGTTGAAATCCAACCTCCTCCAGGATCCAGAAAGGCTGGAATTACTTAGTTCAAACTTGAAAAGTAGAGAGCTCAAGATGCCAGGGTGCATATTATATCCCAGATTTCAAAGCAGGCCTCATGGCTAGCACCCAAGCTCCAAGCAACTCTTCCGATTTTACAGCGTGCTTAAGCTGAGGACAAAATGGTGACTTTTCCTCTGCTGCACTGATGACTATCAAACAGACTAAGAATCTAAAAAAAGACCAATTTAATTGTGGGGTTTTCCCTTCACCTACAAGTTGTGACCTCCAGGCTCTCCAAGTACCTTCAGAACAAAAGACTGTCATGTTGTTTCAAAGATAAAGATGAAAAGTTGTTGATTTTGTCCAGCTACATGTTGTGGTAATGAACCCAGCACAAATTAAGCTTACCAAGTCCCCAAGTAGACGGGGACCTTTTAGTTTTGTGTTGGGGTGTTAAATGTGTCCAGATATGAGCAAAGATCACTCCTTTGTGTGATATCCTTCACCCATCTCTTTGGAGAGAGAGGATGGCACAGTGTGGAACTAGAGTTTATTGCATGAATCCTCTCCCCCGAAGCCCCTTGGCACCTATCAAGCATTGAGCATCCCCCACCTCTCCCCACAGCCTCCTCTCCCTGCAGCTGCTGCACCACTGATTCAAATGCCTCACTGGAGCTTGCAGGACCCCTACTAGCCTCTACTCTAAGCTGGCCTAAGGAGATGGTTCACACTGTGCTCACAAAACCCACAAAACTCAGTGGAAATTTCAGCCCTGAGATAATGATCCAAATTTCCATGAGCCCATAAAGCATTCTAAAAAATTAGCAGGGAGAGTGTAAGATCATGCATACCTGTGCAGAATTACTTGTCACCTAGTCAGGGAAGCAGAGAGGAGGATGTAAAAGGAGGAGGTAAGTGCAACAGCAGGGCTACATTTCTCTCTCTAGAAAATTCAGAACTATGGAGGTGCAAACAACTGTTCCCTCAAAAAAATGGATACCTTTTTTTATAAGTAAAGTCCGGAGAAAACAAGACTGGCAGTGATCCATGAGACCCTGGAAAGCTCAAATAAGGATGTTCTCCTTTTCTCAAAGCAACCGTATAAATGAGGAACAAAGAAAGGATTGCATAACTACTGAAACCAGACAAAATTTTTATTTTCATTTTTAAAAAATTCTACCACACAGCCTGGCCACGAAGAAGAGCAAGCCCCAGCCTTTGTGGCAGTAGAACCTGCCACATATTTGCCCTGGGTAATGAGCTCAGAGGAGGAGATTTGAAAGAAGACTTTGCATTGTTCGAGGAGGCTCTGGAGCAGAGGGAGGGTGGAATTCCATCTGTTCACTTCCGCGCGGTTCAGTGAGCTGCTTCACTTTTAATGGTTCACTAGGCTGTGACACTTAGCAGAAATTACGGTAAATGTTTTTTAAAACCTTTACATTATCATTTAAGAAGCCGCATGACAAGATCACTGAAAAGCTAACCCTTTGATCTCTGTCTCTTGTGAGGTTTTTTTGTCTGATAATGGAGACAATGTACCATGTGCTATTGAGGCTGGATAATGTGTTGATGCGCATACGTTCACTTTGCCCCCTCTCCTAATGACATTCTCTATGGGGTTTTTTTTTTGTGCCATTGCAAAAAAAAAAAGCAGACTTTTGCCCTTATAATCTATAGTCACCTCCGCAGTTCCCATATAGCTCTCGGCACATTAGGAGAGCTGACAAACAGCTCGCACTCCAGCTCAGATAGGAAGTACCCAATGTTACCAATCAGGTGGAATTCCATTTGCCTGCTTGAGTGACTCTGTGAACAATGTAAATCATTAAGTAAAGCTTTGAAACAGTGCAGAAAGGTGATGGGGGAAGGGAGCCCTGTATCTGGTGTTTGTCCAATGTAATTTCACAGGAGGACTGTTTATTTTCCATAAACCTTAGAAGAAGACCAAGTGGTAGTCAACAGACTTGGTTTGACTTGAACACTGGGACAGGAACTCATGGTAAATGCTTGTACTCTTCTGTGCTTAATCAGCATTTAGGACTTTTTTTTCTCCTTACATTTCCTCCTCTCCATCAGAGTTTTCAGCACTTTATTGGTCTTTTCCATCTGGAGAAAAGTCTATGGAGTGCCTAGAAGACTTGGAGGAGCCATTTGGATGTCTTCACTGCTGTAGAAATTGGCAAGAAGCACCAAGAGAAAATCTTTATCTTTCTGCAAAGAAGGGAAACAAGTACAAATGAAGTCAGGCTCCCCACAGATCCATGGCTCACAAAGCTCTCTGCTGCCTTTGCCCTAGTCAAAGGAAAAGATTCACAGCTTCTTCAGACAGATAACACTCCCCCATTAACTACATTGCATAGGCAGCATGTCTCAAAAACAGGCAGCCTGAAAAACAAATATAAGCTACAAATTCCAGACCTTAGAGATCATTCTTATGTTTTCAGACTTTCAAGAATTAAATATTAAAGACTGTTTTAGTGTTGGGGATAACTATGCACAGGTTCAGAAACACTTTTTTGCTTTTGTCAGTTGTGTCTGATCCGAGCCTTGGGCACGAGTTCACAGCATGAATTCAAGCCATCCACTATGTGAAGATATTTCGTAGGAAGTAGATAGCTCAGAGATATGAGTTCTGACCTGGGATGGTGTTCACAACACTAACTTCCTTCTGTTCACATTTTACCAAGGAGCATTGTTGTCAGCACACTTTGCAAGTAGGAATTTGGCCATCACAAGGGAAAATTCTGCGGCAAAATATAGTTAAATGAACCCAGTGAATTCTTGCTATATCTCTGCTACTTTGTTGACCCTCTTAATGAAAAATGCCCATTTTCCTCCTACAAGGGGGAATCTGCCAGAAAAGCAAAAGGATGGTCAGACCAGTAATGAAAAGCCTGATAACTACTTGCTGAGAAGAGACAAAGAGAGGTCACCAGAGAGGGAGAAGGAGAAGCAAGGAAGGGCTGCAGCCGAATTTCAGGTGGAAGAATATGATACTTTGGATAAGCTGGTAGTAACGAAAAGGAAGGAAGTAGATGGGCTGGCTGGGATTCCAGCTATGAGTATCTTAATATTGTCCCCTCTAGCTGCTGACTTGGGTAATATACTAGTGACCTTGAGAAATTGCCTGATATCTGAAACAGCACAAACACATTCAACAGAATCAATAAGCTAAATGTTGGTACCACAGGTCTGTTTTGTATTGCTCCCACCATCACCTCCGTGCTGTCCTTTGCCCATGATCTGAGATCAACCACACAGCTCAGGAGCATCTAGGCTGGGGAAGCCCCTACACAGCATGGCTCATAACCTCTGGCTGTCTCTGATTTGTCTCAAGAAGGCACAGAGGTAGCAAGACACCCCCATCTACCCTCCCTCAACTGTGCTGAAATGTAATTTCAGATATTTCTTTTCAAGAAGGTGCCAAGTCTTTGTTTTCCTCTCCTCTTGGGGATTTGCAAAAGCTCATTTGAACTCCAATGTCCCTGTGTTGGTGCAATGGCCAGTGAATGCTTTATTTTGCAGGGACATGCTGCCTCTCAAACTAAACAGGGAATCCTTCCTGCAGAAATATCCCTGTCTCGTGAAATTGGAAAAGCATGGGCAATATGGAGCAAATAAATCTATCTGCATGTGGACTTTGACTGGTATCAAACTGGCTCATTTATTGCCACAACTCTTTGCTGGGAGATTTTTGTTCTGCTGTAGAGCTGCTAAATTCCCCTTGAGTACTATTAGTGTTGCTGCTTTTTATGTCTCTCTCCATGACACTACTCAATGCAAGTTATAATTAACTCAGAGAAAGTAGAAGGGGATGGACTCTGTCTGTTTAGGGGGAGATGGGCACAGATTGGGAAAAGATAATGCCAAATAACCTTTGTGCTTTCTAGTATCCCCTGAACCTTGACTATTTTTAGACCTCACCTTTCTACTGAGAGGCAGCCAAAAGCCTGTTGTCCGCTGCAAAGTGCAGCAATCAGGACTGATTTTCAGGGCTGAGGGAGGACTCAAATAACTTGACTTGTAAGACCTTTGTACTGGCCTTTTGCACAAGACTAGTTTTTAGTGTTGGAGAAGTACAGAAGCCACCCCTGGCTGAGATCTTAGTATCAAAGGGGAAAATGTGTCTGTTTTCCAGCAACACTGGACAGTCTGGAGACCAATTTACTGCTTAACTACTAAAGATTTAAACACCAAACACAGGACCTACACTACTCCCATAGATCCCCACGTATGTGTAGGCACACACAAGCTGAAGGGCTCATATGCAGCTGATGGGTGCAAAGGCAGGTTGAGAGAGGGTAGCACAGGATTTCTGAAGGTGCATGCACATAAAGAGGAGCCTGGCAAAGTTTCTTGCATTTCCTAAAGTACTGAATTGTGGAAGAATAAAAGGGTAGAAAAACCAGCAAACTAGTGATCATATATGCTTTGGACACAGAAATTATTCCCCTGGCAGCAAACAGTGAGTGCTAACACGGTCTTTGTGCTCAGCTCACAGAATCTTTGGAAGTTGACAAGAAAAAATAAAGTATCCTCAGTGACTTTGACGTCTCTTCTGGAGGTAAATTCAGCCATAAGCAACTTTAAATAGCTGAGTAAACCTACCGAGTTCAGCAGGACACTTTCATGTACACATTACTCACACAGTTTCAGTAATGCATACTCACAGTCTAAATAGTTGGTACTTTTGAACTATTCAAAAAAGTGAGTTTCTGAACCAAGAAGCCATTTGAATAACTAGTGTGCTATTTTGATCTGCATTCTAATTTGAAAGCTCATCATTATTTACATGATAAATATAAACGGTGCATTTGGAGTTGTTGTAGTCCATCATGTAAATCCGTATTTAAGTATTATGAAAAAGAGGATTTGTGACTCAGTAGATCATATTAGCTGTAGAGCAGTTATTCCTCTTGATCAAATCTATTTTCTTACTGCCCAATGTGCATCAAGTCCATGTGATAAAAAACCCTTATGACATATTTACTGCTGTGTGAAATGATGTGGTCATTTTTAATTTCTTTGCTTTTTCCTATAATATTCTAAGCAGCTTGGCATTCACGGAGGAGAACAGCAGTCTTACTCCAGGTGGCCCTACTTCGATCTCAGCTAGATGACCATTAACGATGAGCTCCCATAGGTTTAACAAAGATTCCTAGAAATACTTTCCCCCTCACTCGATGATGCCTGTGATGTTCTGTGAGCATGTCCTCCCCACAAAAAAAAAAAAAAAAACCACGCCCACTCCATATACTCCTTTCCCAGCCAGAAAACATCAACTGTCTACTCTCATTTCCCTTGTTTTGTGCCATTATCCCACTGATCCACCAGCCTTGTTCACCCGAATAGCCTGGTAGCACTTAGAGCTGGTCTCCTTGCCCTGCAACTGTTTTGCGAAACTGATTCAGTAGAAATGAGCTTGGTGGTCTCCTGTCACCACTGCTCCCTGGGGCACTTAGTGCTCCTGCCAACACTGACTCTACAGCAGTGGCTCAGACAACCACTGGGTCTGCACTACCAGAGGAATAGGCAGTCAAGACGCACACCCATTTTCCTTCTGTTCTTCCCAGGCAGGCAGATGAAGGTATCTCCCACATGCTGAAAAATCTCTACAGCTGGTGCGGAAACAAGGGACAATCTCTTCTAGCTGGTGCACAGCACTACGTGCTTTTCTTGCCTCATGCTGGGCCAAAAAGACCAATTTCATTCTTCTTGCTGCTGTTGTCTTCGTGGCACCAAATACATGTGCATTCAGAGGAGGCTTTCAGTGTAAACCAGAGAGATCAGCTTTAGCATTTGACCATTGCTTCCTGTTTCCATCCTCAGCCTCCTGCAGCAGATGGACTCTGTTCTTTCCACTGTCTCCAGTTTAAGGCTTGTTTTGCCAACAAAGGGATAACAAACTTCAGCCCAGATCATCAAAG
This sequence comes from Corvus moneduloides, assembly GCF_009650955.1. Classification (NCBI taxonomy): domain Eukaryota; kingdom Metazoa; phylum Chordata; class Aves; order Passeriformes; family Corvidae; genus Corvus; species Corvus moneduloides. The sequence goes on along the minus strand of NC_045476.1, from coordinate 118,822,120 downwards.
ATTTCTAGAAACCTACACACTTCAGAAAGCCAATGCTTTGTTATTAAAACTGAGATTATCTGTATAAAGCCCCAATGGTTGTTGCTGATAGCCAAAGCTTGTAAAAGACGCCCAGAAATCCTGTTTCCATCTGATATGAGGACAGCAAAAAGTGGGGTCCCATCCAATGCACCCCTGGGTGTTTTGACCTTCTTGAGTGAAATCTGAAGCAGTCTGAAGCTGGGAGACAGGTCAGAGAATACTGAAGGAAGATGGAAAAGGCAAGACAAATGAAATGTTAGAGTAAGGGCAACATTCTGCCTAGCAGATGTCTGGTGTTCCCACAGTCTTGTTACCTTTGTTTAAATGTTTGAATCAACACTCTTAGTTTAATAAACAAAACAGATGCAAAATCTGCAGCTAAGTGTTAGGAGTGTATGTCAAGGCACAAGAGGCAATCTCCACTGGGACTGTGTTTTTTTCGTCCAGGATGGGAAACTTGTTGTTAGAGTTGTTCCCAGATTATATCCCACTGGCCCTGATTACCTTGATGTTGGGAAAATGTCTCAAGGGACGTAAATTGCCTGGAATCGTTTGCAACAGCTGCCAGCAACTGCAATTCTATGTTATTACAAAAGCAATCTCCCTTCCTGGGAATTTGATTTGCAAAAATAGAAGAATTAATAGAAATAGAAAGAAAGGTTTTAAAATAAGATCAGTTTCCAAAAACCAGGCACCCTTTTTGACACAAGTATCCCTTATGCTCTCAGATGGGAATAATTATAGAAATGACTGTCAGAAGATGGTACCTGCTTATGAAAAATAAATCTCTCCCTTGAATTTAGGCAGGCTCGAGTCAATATTTCCTGCAGAAGAAATCTCTCTTTTAAGCTCAGTATATTTTCTGGAACAATGGATATTGAATTGTGTCTGTTAATATAATCACTTGACATCTACCATTTTGTATATTTCGTGTTCCAGTAAAACCTTCTCTGTATTGCTAATGAAATAATTTTTTTATGTTCTCAATAATCATTATTCTCTTTAATGAAAAGTTAGGGCAGCTCTTTCAGTCCTTACATGTGGGAATAATTTTTACCCTCACATTCCTTTCTTGAGTTACTTAAACTGACTTGAGTGAATTAAAGTTTTGTAGGGATGGCTTGTTCATAACTTAAGTGCTAATTGACATCTATTTCAGAACATGAGATTCTGGAATAAACCCTACTTTAAGACATTATTGCAATTACAGTTTTTATAACAATTAGTGTAATTATGTTTGAGATAGTAACTAATAAGTCATTGCAGTGGAATGTAAGGCAATGTCTCCTACCAGCTGCCTTTGAAAATCTTCTGTCAGAGACGGTGAGAAAGATCTGTCCTGAGTCACACAAAACATCTCCCACAAATGTGGTGAAATGAAAGGAGACACAAGACTTCCGTCTATTAATTTTGAGGAACAACTAATTCTGGTGCTTGGAAATTTCGGAGTTCTGTTATCACAGATGAAATAAATTGTTTCATTTCAATGCCTTTGCATCGGAAAAAGAGCCAGGTCTGGATACAGTGGTCAGTATAACAAGTAATTGGATAGATAAAGTGAGCCACTAGTACTTTATTTCCTATCCACTGCTCTGCCTCCTCTTTTACACCCAGGTAACTGTCAGAAAGGGACCCAGGTATTAGAGATGACAAGGGGTAAATGCCTTCATGTTGTCCTCCAAAGGTTAAGGTTTACCAACCCCAGTTGGAAGCCACAATCTCCAATAACCATTAATCCACTAAACTCCAGTATGAGTGAACATATTTATGGCTGCAGTCACTAAAGGGTGAAATAAAGATTAGTTTTTAGTTAGGAACGCAAAGCTTTTTAGATCAATACAGACCCACTGCTGAAATCAATCTAAAGTTTGGAATTTTTAAGTAAAGATTTAGTGGGCTTCCTTGTACAGCTAATTTTCCAAAGGGAGAATAGTCTCAGCAATGTTACATAGTAATCAAATTGAGTAAACACTAGTCAGTTCGTAAACTGACCTCAGTTATGCGCATAGCAAATGAGAGTACAGCAATAAAAATACCCATAATGTGGATAGTAAACTTGCCAATAAACAGGTAAAGCCAAAATGCACATATAGACTAACATGATAAAATATTAGTAGCTACATTTGCCTATTTGAAAACATAAATAATCAATAGACATTAATAATGAAGTTGTTCATGCATTTCTTTATTACTGTGCATATTAAGTGTTTCAATTATTTCTACTTAGTTTGATAGATAAATGTATATGTACATTTTGTGCCTTGAAAAGAACATAGGATTACTCTTCAAAACAACAGCTACTGTTTAGATGAAAGAACAAGTGGACTGGAAATACACAGCTTGTTATACCCCTCTGCTGTTCATGTTTGATGCATGTATACAATTTATTATGCAATTTCTTGAGATTTGACAAAGTAATTGTCTGGCAAACCATAGCTTTAATGATGGGTTTTCTGCTTCAGACAAAAGGTCTGAAGGTAGTGTAGGAAAATGACTTAATAGATCAGTGTCTATAAATGCTGTTAATGTGCATTATATATATATTTGCAATGGTAACCCAAGTTATTTTCTGAGTTACCGCACAATATGTTGTGAGATTCCATGTGGTAAGTTCATTTTTGTCATCAGAGCTACTGCATGAAATCTTGTATGTTGAGCTGTAACTTCCAAAATAACTCGGGTCACTGCCCTAGTTTTAGTCTGGGTGTCTGTCACCGGGAGTTCTTGACAGTGGACCTGAGGCTGTGAAAAAGCCTGGATGTTATAATAGTGCCATAGTGGCTTAAAAAAGACAGAATTTCCATTGTTAACCCCATTTTAAAGGGTTCGTCACTCAGCAGTTAAAATCCATCCAGGTCTGAAACCAAAGCCAATGAGAAATATATAAATTTCCTTTTAATCTTATTCTTTTTTAATCATCATGGCTATTCTTGAGACAAGCACAACAGAAATCCTAAGTTTCTATTGTTTTGAACAATTTTGCAATCTTTTGAAACTAAAATATGTCTAATTTGGAAAAAAAAAAATCTCAGCAGAGGGATGTTCTTCATTTTGCCTGTCTCCCAGTTTTATCATCACTAAAATACTAGTGGGCCAGATTCACAGCTTGTGTGAGCAGTCTCTGGGCCCACTAGGACTGTTCCTTTATATCAGCAATGATCTGATGAGCTGTATCCAAATGAAGTTAAAATGGAAGCCTTTTTTCATTTTTCTCCAGTGTTATTTCTCACCTCTAGAATACTCGGATGTTTATATCTTGGTGTAAATGAATATGAGGCATTGGGCAGACAGAAAGATGTTATCTTGTGAGCAATAGGTACCTGAAAATCACCCAGGCAACTTGTGCCTTAGGAAAAAAAAAAGAGATTCAATTCTCGTGACTGGGCTCCAACATCAAGTATTACTTTATTCTATTTCATCACCATTTTTAAGAATTAATGGTATCTACCTTCACACACGCTTCTTTTACCTTCGATACTGGGATCATGAATGATCTTGTTGGTATCTGAGAAAACTAAAGTCTCCTCTTAATCCTTTGGTACAACGGAAATAGAGCTACTATTGATTTCCTCACTTTTCCCATTTGACACTATGGGAATCTTTGAAAAGGTGCAGGGGAACCATTTCCAGCTGTGAATGGCTGGCATATCCTTCCTGAAAAAGCAGACCATAGATGATCTGCTTGTATTCCAAGGCAATGTCACTCAGAGCCAAATACAAGGATATTTTCACTATGTGAACTAGATGCTGGGCTGAAACAGCTGGCTGGTGACACACAGAGCCCGGCCAACCTTTCAATGATGACTTCTTTTTTGTTTCTACTGCCTGGGCAAGATTTGAACCAGAAAGCTGGACACAACTTCCCACTTTGTGGAGAAGCAGAGAAACAATTCAGCAAAGGCAAGAGATTCTTTTCTTTCTCATATTTTCTACCCAGATTATCTGCTAACAAATTTATATAATCCTTGACCAAAAAAAAAAAAAAAAAAAAAAAGTGGTATTTTTACAATGCTATACCAACCTTGGGTTGGTATATTTTGGTAGAAACAAGACAGAGGACTTGTTTATCTGGATAGTTAGTTGGGTTAAGTTGGAGCCACAGCTGGATTTCACCAAAATCACCCTCACCGACTAGTGAGGGTCAAGAGCAGCTAGGGAATAATGCCTGACCTTTGCTGACTACATAAAGTTAAAGATTACCTGGTTTTAATCTCATGAAGCCCTGTCTCTGTGTTTTGTGTTTGTGTTTTTTCTCTCAGCAAACTACCTAATTCGAATTCTGAGGTCCTGACTTTAAAAATACAGTTTGGAAAAGGGGAGAAGCAGCACATTTACTGGTTCACAATGGTGATAAGTCTGGCTACTGAGAACGCAATGATACCTGATCTCCACAGAGATATCAAGAGATCACCTTCTTCCCCTCTGCAGCAGAACAAGACTGTACAATTTAAGTACAGCCCTAGTCTTCAAGCAGCCAGGTCAGAAGGTACTCTGTGTTGTCTTAGAAAGATGGAGTAAAGCAAGTGGAAACCATAAATCTTAACTCACATTTCCTTTGCTTTTTTATACATATACCCCCAAAACTGCTAATGAATAAGCATCTTGGTAGTCAACAATAACGGCACATTTTATTTTACATCGTTATTTCCTCACGAGGGACTGGACGTCCAGTGAGTCCTCTCTGCCACATCCAAAGGGAGAAGACAATCCTGGGGCAGTTAAAATGGAGCCCTTTGGGAAAGATTTCTGTCCCCAGAGCACTTAGACTGATGGAGAACAAAACTCTTTGTCAGCAGATTTTGCTTGAAAGGGATTTTAAAAAATTGCAACTCCTCTCTCCCTTAAAAACTGAAAGTGCTCTCTTGGGGTTTATGAGAGCCACATTAAACCTATGGATTATATATTTCTTCAGTACAAAAATGTACTCTAGCGACTGCAATCCAGTCAGTTCCTGTTGCTTTGAACCTTACCCTTTCCCCCCTGTGTCTCAAAATGCTGCCTGAAGAAACCAGGTAACTGGGATGGAACACTGTCCCACATGGGGATGGCTCCTTACAAAGCCTGACTGTGACTTCAGAGCAATCACAATGTCACTTGCCACCAATGTATCCTCCTCTTAGTTTTGCAATGAGTCCTGTGTGCACCAGGCTGGGAAAACTCAGCCAAACTGACTGGCAAATGCAGACACATATCCCACAACAGGAAGGCATTCCCTTTCAAGAGAGTACTTAAGAATATGGTTTAAGAAATGCTTAAATGCTTTCCTGAACAGAAATGGACTTAAGCACAAGAGAGTATCCCTTAATTGGGAGTACAGTGCCGACACAATCACTAAAGCTCGTATTATGTGCCTGAAAATCGAGTCCCAGAGCGTAAGCTTTTCCGAGTGATGGTTAGAGGGTTCCTAGTTGTAGCATGGTTCTGTACAGAAGGATTTGCTTAATCCACCTTGCTTTTAGATTACAATTTCCCCAAGCTTAGCTGCTTCTTTTAACAGTTCTGAGTTCTGCCTCCCCCCTAAGTTATTTTAATAACTCTTTCAGAGGAAATACCTTATATTTTGATATTTCAGAAGCTACTGGTTTTCTACAAACTTTATTCATGTCATCTTGATTGCACAGCATTGCATTAAATGACTTTTTTTTTAATGTAGTTTACTCTATTGCCTTTTTGTGGACTGTGAAAGGAGGAACAACTTGCCTTTCAGTGCTCTTAGGATCACTCATTTAGGGTCCTATGTAGCAGCACCCAGTCCACCCCCATCACAGTTTTGGGTAAACAGGGCAAAAGTATGAACACTTAATGGTTATTATGACTCTTTTTTACAGTATAATTTCTGTTTTGTATACATTCAGGCACAGAAACAATACTTCACAATATATCTGTGAGTGTAAATAAAACCAGTCAGTACTCCTGGAGGAATCTCAAAGCACTAGGCAAGCATGGATTAACCAGAACACCACACATGCAATCAGGATACCTGCGACACCTCGGGGCCCAGTTGTGCCAGTCATTACAGTCACAATGTACCCACCGGCTACAATCCTAACAGTAAACATTCAGAAATACCCAGCTGGGTGTGAAGCTGGGCAGATGTGCTCAGCAGGGCCAAGAGATCACAAGCCGGGAGAGCCTCGGACTGCACTAATGAAAACCCTTTTTAGCATTTGTTAACTAAGCACAGAGAAATTAAAGAACACACCTGGGTCAAGGTTGTTAACATCTATATTACTAGACCCAAGACTACTTTTTGTTCTCTTGCCCTCCCAGCTCCTTGCAATGCCTCACATCTCCTTGGTTTCCAGGGAAAGGGTTTCCTCATAGAACAACAAGGCACTTAGGAGCTTTGGGTGGTTCCCAGGTGCTAAACCAAAGTGTACAAGCCCACGTAGGTACAATCACTGTGTGCCAGTGGTGGGAATCCAGATATCCAGACTCCTGGGTTTAACAACCACTACCACAGCCTCCTGAAATCTTCCACTCCTGCCCTATCATAGACTGACACTACCAGTGATGAAGTGAGTAGTTAATCTGTACTCCAGGAACAGTGCACTGGGATACCAGGTCTTCCTTCAGAGGTGTGAGCTTACAGACTTCCACGTCAGAAGCTTCAGAGGGGATTATACAACAACGTTCAGCAAGAGTAGCCATGTCATTGGTAACAGCCAGTACTGCTCTTGTTCATCTGCTTGTACAGCACTTGTACCTCAAAATGGACTTGTGTGCTCAGATCTGTCCAATCAATTAGCATGGGATGCTGCCCAACAAAAACAATCCAGCCCACCTGTTTCACGGCCCCTAGAAAAAACTTTCTCTTCTTGTGGTGGCAGATCCCACCCACATCCAGGTGGCTCTGAGAGTGCCATCACCTCTGTTCTACCATTTGAAATGCAGACTGTTGAGAGAGTTCAGAAGGCCAGATGACTTGCACAAAAGGCAAATTCTGTACCCCAGAGAGGGGAGGCAGCTGAAGCTCTGTTTCTGACAGCAATCTCAATGACAAAAGGGCAGGCATTCAGAATTGACACTTATTTTATAATAATAACAATAATAATATAATCTTATAATAAAGATACTGGGCATGTAACTTGATTTCTGAGATGTGCCAGGATACCTGTATATGTTGCAATAAAATCTGCAAAAAATCTCCCATAAAATATCCATTGTGCAGAGATATATTTTATATTACAAGCACTGATAATAAAGGCATTCGAAATTTCTCTTTTTTATAAAATAAATCTTACTGAAATGTATTTACCTTGTTTATTTACTGCGTTTGTTCCATGGGATTTTAATGACCCTGTCTCATCCTGTCTTGATAAAAGCCTCTTCTGCACCAGGACCTCTTCCTCGAATTTCAAGATGTGATTTGGAGCTTGTAATATTGACCTCCCCACAAGAAGCCTCTGCAATCACTTTGATAAGCTGAGGAATCTGCAGGGATGGAAAGAGCTGAGCGAAAGGATGATGATTAAAAGGACAATACCTCCAAACCTCTGACTTTGAAAAGATGAAAGCATGGGCCACTGCCCACTGCTCTTTGGAAATCCTGTTTAGGGATAGAGCCCCATAGCTATGATAGGGAAGGCTTCTGAGTTCTTATGTATTCAGTGCCTCAGGGGAGACAGTCTTTGCTCCCAGTGGTTTCCCTGAAGACTGTGGTTCTTTTAGGTATATCGATTAGAGATATGAAGTCCCCGCTTAAACCAAGTGTCAAGTACATCCACTTTAGCTCCAAAGAAAAATAATGGATAATTTTACATGGTGCAGGTCTGGGAGTAACAGAAGAAACAAGCAAGCACATAGTATTTTCTGCCAGCAGCTGCCATCTGTAAAAGATGGACTTTAATTTTCCACTTTGAAATCAAGCACCCAACTTAGAAACTTTGAAGTTTCACTTCAAAACATTCAAGACCATTTAGGAAATACCATACCCAGGACTTTTGGAAATATTTGTTCAATGCAATTCATAAGTGACCACAAAACATACATGTAAGTTAAGACTGAACTTTATTTCAACCCAAGTTAGTGTAGCAAAGTTAAATAAAAATTAACCAGGTCTTTTCACCCTTTTCACTAAAGAGCAAAACATACCAATATGCTACTCCAAGAAAGTTGCTACCAGGATGTATTTTGGCAGCTTACAATGGTAAGCTTACAATGATGTGTGACACATCAGTCAGTGCAAACTGATACAAAACCCCACGGAGATTATTTACAGCCACTACAACAGTAAAGTTCAGCACTACAAGCATGATATAAAAATTGTTCTTCCCATCTACTACAGTTGGGAGACAACTCACATCACTGAAGACACCAGATACTATCAAAATGGAGGCATTTTGTAATTCACATTTCTCTTCATCTCAACAGGGTCAAAATCTCTGTGGCCGACAGGATACACCAGTGAGGGAACCACAGCTAGAGCAAATCAAAGAATATGGTTTTAGAAACAGCATAGGATGGTGTGATTTTGGGAAGAATTCCATGCCCCACAACACCGGCTGCCTTACCTCTCTTGGAAATTCTTTGCAGAAATAATTGACATCCAAGGGAGGGGGAAGGGACCTATCTGGCAAGCAAAAAGAGAAAGGTATGGCAGAACTTCTTTATTAAGGTCACCAGAAAATAAATAAAAGCAAAAACTGCCTTGATGCCTTTCAGTTCCAGTCCTTTGCATTCCTGAGCAATCTGACTCCAGCTCTGTAAATGCATTGGCATCCTTGGCCAAGTCAAAGAGAAAGACCATGAGACCTGGCATTCAAAGCCCCACTCCTGGTGTGTGTTTTAATTAACGGGAGCCTGAGCATCATCTGTGAAAGGGGATGGGGCTCGTGGCTTTCACACCAGGTAAAACTTTCTGTGAGTGCGTGTTCCAGTCTCCTTTCATGTGCATTTCATTCAAGGGCATACATTCCACCTTTTTTTCCTTTTCTTGCTTTTTTTTTTTTCCACAATTGGAGGTTTGACAACAGAAGAACAGAGCTATAAATGTGAGGGTGCAATATATCATGAGATAAAGTGTGGAGAACATGTCCTCTACCAAAATGCCCCTTGGTGGAAAGAAAAAGCCCAAAATGCCTAGAATAAGAATTCCCTCTGCTTCTTACAACTGTAAAGGAGCAAAAACCAAAACAAAGCCCCAGCCCACGGGCTGTGCTATGCACGTTTCTAGGGTATCAGCTCTGGCAGAAAGTTGAAAGGTTATGTTTGTGAAATAGCAGCTGCTTTCCTGCCATTTGATTCAGGCTTCTGCTTTGCAAAGTCTCGAAACCGAAAGACAAATCTGACAATATGCTAATCTTCCAATAAAAAAATGTGACTTCTGAACCCTTATCTGTTGAAGAGCTGACAGTGAAGTTCAGAGACGGTTGTCTAACCAGAAAAAACGATAGAGAAAATATGCCTTCAAACAAGATCATAAATCTTGAACAGTGCAGGGGAACAAATGTAAAAGGAACGTCTTACCACTAACACCATTTAGTAGCCTCACTTTCTCTCCCTTCCACCCCTCCAGCCTCATCATACTTGCAAGGAAGGAGGATCTATCCTGTCAAGACAATAATATGAATACAAGAGGATGGGGGGTGACAATATATTGGCTACTGAAACCAGACATTATTTCCATCACTCCTGGGGTGTGGGGGGAGAGCAGAAATACAAAACAAATACTGTGCACCCTGAATACAACAGACTTAACCCCCCCCGGCCCCCAGCAATACACACACACAAAAAGTTTGCATATTGCACAAGGCCCTTGAAGATCATAAATCTATGCATGAGAAAGACGTAGTGGAAATTTTTGGGGGGATTAGAGTTTATTTTTGTCATCTCTGTGAGACAGCTACTCATTCATCCAGATCACAGCTAAGAAAAAAGCTGGTCACAGAAATTAGCAGTTTCAGCTCAGCAGCAAAGTCGCCAGCCTGTGAAGGCAGAGAGAAATTGACTAATTAGCAATGCGCACTAAAACTTGACGGTTCTTTATAGAGAGAGAGAAGAGAGAGGGAGAGCGAGAGGGAGGGAGGCGGGGGGGGGCTCGCTTTTTCCCCTTCTTTCTTCCAAAGATGTTTGAAATCGCAGTCATTTACGCTCGACAATTTTTACAATAGCCTTGAGCCATAATTTTGCGAGTCTCTCCAGCATCCATCCCCCTGTATGGTCTCTCTCCACTGGCCATGCACGACCGTTTCTCTCCCCAACCGTGGATTTCCTATTACTCTCGTTACGACTCACTGAGCCCCAGGCCCAAGGATAATGATGTGTTGTTTCTTGGTAGCATAATTTGTCACACGTACATTTTTTCTTCTTCTTCTCTTGCAGAAAGCTCTGCGCTCTCTCTCTCTCTCTCTTTCTCTCTCTCTCCTTCTCTCTCTCTCGTACATTTTCTTGCTGTTGCTAATTCACGGTGATCAAATGATGTACGACAAAATAAATTGTAAAGAGTGACTGCTCCGAGTTGGGAACCAGAAGGTTTTTTTTTTCTTTCTTTCTCTTCTCTCCTTTTTTTTTTTTTTTTTTTTTTTTTTTTGGAAGGAGCGAGCAAACCTTTAAAAAGGAAGGACAATTGATTTTTTTGGGGGGGAGCTTAAGTGAACCTTTACTTTGGCAGCTGGTTGTGGAGCAGGTAAGTTTCTGGCCTTCTGTCTAACCGTCTCCGTGCATTTTCTAGTGCCTCCTGATTTGTTTGCTGCTGGGGGAGAGGAAAGGGGTGTTTGTGTGTGCGGGGGTGGGGGGGGCAGTTGTGTAACGAACGCGTTTGCAGAATAAACTCCGATTGCAAGAAATGGGCAAAACGAGAAAGAAAGAAGGGGAGGGAGAAGAGGAGGAGTGTGTGTGTCTGTGTATGTGTGTGCATGTATGTATGCGTGTGTGTGTGTGTGCGGTGGGGAGGGGGGGATTGACCGGGTCCACTTAAAGGGAGAGGCTCCGGGAGGTTTCTGTAGCCGCCGGCGGGGCGCGGAGCGGGGCTGAGCGGCGCCGGAGCAGGGGAAGCGGCTGGAGGGAGCCCCTCGCTGTGCCGATAAATGGGGCGAGGCGGGGGTGAAGGGAGGCAGAGGAAGCCCAGTATTGGCGAGAAGCGACTGAGCGCGCTGCAATGGCAGGAGCAGGTCTCGGCGGGATCCCGCTGAGGAGTAGGAGGAGGAAGAGCGGCGGCGGCGCTCCGCGGGGCGGGATGCGGTCAGCGCGGGTCGGTGGCTGCGCAGCCTCCGCAGGTGCGGCCGCAGCTCGGGGCAGCCTCGCCGAACCCCCTCCCCGGGCCGGGCCCGGGGCCAGGGCTGGGGGGCGTGGCGGGGTCCGGCCGGACTGGGGGGGCCGCCGGCCATGGCCCTGCTCCCCACCGCCCACTCCCGCCTCCCCCGTCCTTCCCCCAACTTGAACTTCACGTAGTTACCGGAGTTACGGCCGCGGCGCCGTTTGCTGCGAGGAGAAGCGAGCCGGGCAGGACAGCGCTGGGCGGCCCCTCGCCGGGCCCGGGGCTGCCGCTTCCATCCCCCCCTGTCCCCGCGCCGGGGTGCGAAGTATTGCAATCCCCGCGCTGGGCTGAGGAGTAGGGCTCAACTTCGGTGCCGGCCAGCGCCGGGGCCCCGGCTCCGGGCACGCCGCCCCCCCGGGGAGGAAGCGGCTCCTGGCGCCGCCGAGTTGCCAAAGCGGCCGGCGGGGACAGGGGGCTGGCGGCGAGCGGGACGGGCAGGGCTGCTCGCCTGCCCGGCAGAGTTTCAGTCACTTGGTAGTTTCTCTGGGTACCGCGGAGTTGGGGGGCGGGGGGGTGTTATCTGGGGTGTGTTTGATTGCTTGGGTGTTTGGGAGGGGGGGCTGGGGGGGTGGCTCAGCTTTGAAAATGTCCCCAGCTTCCTTGCTCCTCCCCTGGAGAACTGCCCGGTTTGCACCGAGGAGGGAGGAGAAAGGCGGGCGGGGGTGAAGAGGAGAGAGGCAAAAAAAAATAAATCTCCACCAGCCCTCCCAAGTTGCAGCCCCTTCGAGCGAGCCCGTCCGTGTCCAGGGCGGGGGGGCGGCTCGGCTCAGCGGGCAGAGGGGAGCCCGTCCCCCGGCTGCGCCCCCCGCCACCCTTGCGCACACAGCCGGGATGCGCCCTCCGGGCCTCTAAACCTCTGTGTTTATTGTTGTGTCGTCCCGTGTGTCCCCCCACCCCGCTCTCCTCCCCACCCCTCTGCCCAGGTTGGAGGAGGGTTTAAAAGGCAGGTGTGCCGGAGGCCGCTCGCCATGTCCAGATCCGGGGACAGGACCTCCACCTTCGACCCCAGCCACAGCGACAACCTGCTGCACGGCCTCAACCTGCTGTGGAGGAAGCAGCTCTTCTGCGACGTGACCCTGACGGCCCAGGGCCAGCAGTTCCACTGCCACAAGGCCGTGCTGGCCTCCTGCTCCCAGTACTTCCGATCCCTGTTCTCCAGCGGCGGTGGGAGCGGCGGGCACCCCCACGCCCTGGGGCTGGGGCCCGGCGCCCAGGACGGGCTGGGAGGTCCGCCGAAGGAGCCGCCGCCGCCGCAGACGCAGGAGGAGCCCGGCACCCCATCCTCCTCCCCGGAGGACAAGCTGCTGGCCAGCCCGCGGGCCATCAACAACCTGGTGCTGCAGGGCTGCTCGTCCATCGGGCTGCGGCTGGTGCTGGAGTACCTGTACACGGCCAACGTGACCCTCTCGCTGGACACGGTGGAGGAGGTGCTGTCGGTCAGCAAGATCCTGCACATCCCGCAGGTCACCAAGCTGTGCGTGCAGTTCCTCAACGACCAGATCTCGGTGCAGAACTACAAGCAGGTGTGCAAGATCGCCGCCCTGCACGGCCTGGAGGAGACCAAGAAGCTGGCCAACAAGTACCTGGTGGAGGACGTGCTGCTGCTCAACTTCGAGGAGATGCGCGCCCTCCTCGACTCGCTGCCCCCCCCCGTCGAGTCGGAGCTGGCTCTTTTCCAGATGTCCGTGCTCTGGCTGGAGCACGACCGGGAGACCCGCATGCAGTACGCCCCAGACCTGATGAAGCGCCTCCGCTTCGCCCTCATCCCGGCGCCGGAGCTGGTGGAGCGGGTCCAGTCGGTGGATTTCATGCGCACCGACCCCGTCTGCCAGAAGCTGCTGCTGGACGCCATGAACTACCACCTGATGCCCTTCAGGCAGCACTGCCGGCAGAGCCTGGCCAGCAGGTGAGGGGCGGCGGGGCGGGGGGGCTGCCCTCACGGCCGCCCCCTCGGCGGCGGCTGCCCGCGGGGGCTGCGGGAGCGGGGAGTCCCGGCGGGCACAGACCCCGCGGGCCGGGGCCGGGGGCGGCGCGGCGGCCGGAGCGGCTGGAGGGGGGCGGCGGCGGGGCCGAGCCGCCCGCCCCCTGCACCACCAAACTTTTCGTCCCCTCCCCTCGGCCCTCTGGCCGCGCGCGCTTTGGGGATTTGGTTGGGGTTTTTTTGGGCCATAATTAATTTTTTTTCTTTTTCTCCCGCAATGTTTCTCCTTAACAAGGAGTTGCGTCTTCAGGGCGTTTTAAGCTGTAATAGCCAAGTCCTAAATCTGTTATTTTCATAAATAACTGCATCATCTGTGCACACCCTGATGTTGCTGATGGTGGGGTGATGCCCCTGTTTGTTAGTGGAAACTTGTGACTTCATAGTCCTTACAGCTGTGACATGTCAGTTATTTTCATTTAATAAGGTGATGAATCATGATGTCAAAGATTGACAATACGAGGTTGGTGTTAGGAACTGAACGCACAGCTCGCAGTTTAACAAGCAGTAAACATATCCAAAACTTATTTATCTTCTTTTAAAATATGTTTGTAATTCATTCACAAATGGAAAGATAATACCCTCTTCTAGTGCTGGTATAATACAGTGGCGTGGTAGCACAGAAATCAAACCACACTTTGTATTATTCAGCTTATTATAAGCTTTTTAACTAACAGGTGCATATTACTAATGAATTGACAGCAGCAAGAAAAAAACTAGTACATTAATAAATATTTTAGGTAGTACACTCTATTAGCATTAATGCAGAGGATTCTTTATATCTCTATGCAATGGGTACTCAGATGGTTTAACTTTGGAGATGGTGTGCCCTCTTTTATTATTTCTGGCTAGCTCACTATGTTAGTGTTCTCTCATGCTTATCACCTTGTTGTCTAACTGATTCTCACTCTGAAATCAAAAAAATCGAATACAAGTATTTTGCAGTGTAAAGTATATTTGAGAAGCCACTGTTATAAGTTGGTGCCTACCCTTTGCATTTCAATACTCAAAAGTGATGACTTTCAAAAATGCAAACCCCACCAACTCCTCAGGCAAGATTCTGCGCACCACCGGGGGCAAGCTGATGCTCGTGTCCTGGTGGATTGCTGAGATACTAGCTGGCTTGGTTCAGTGAAGATACCTTTCCAGCTTCAGTGGTCCATGTCATTTGAAGGATATGTAGTGGTGTTCTGACCAGTGAATGCTTACAAGTGTCATGGATGCTGCAAGAATCTGATACTGCTGGTGCTGGGAGCTGGCTTTCCCCGTAAATGGGAGCGTACACAAAGGGATTGCGCTTTAAATAGCCCTAGATGAGAGTCTAAGTTCCACTTAAGGACTTACAGAAGAAATACCATAAATACTTTTTTTATTTGTAATAGGTCTGCATGTCTGTGCAGACAGTGGTATTTCAGAGACCCTTAACCACAGTGGATGAAAACATGCTGTCACCTTCCCAACTTTAATGTGTGCCTAATAACAGCCTACTAACTAGCTTCTCTTGATTGGGTTCTTTAGTGGCAATGAAATGGGAGCAAAACCATTCAGATTTATTTATAAGCAGGCATTAGAACTTACTCCAAATGTTAAAGTGTTGGAGATGCTGAAATGCTTAGTAGTGCCGAATGCAATTGTTATATTTTCATTTTTGGTCTTGGACGATATTCCTGGAAATTCATAAAGGTCATGAAGGCCCATCTTTGAATCTTAATCACTTCAAGATTTTGTCAGACTGCCTAAGTGTACAAAAGCCTGCTTAAACATGAATGAGGAAAAAAAAGAAACATTCAAGACTACAGAGATTTCCAGATTTGTCCTTTTTTTTACTCACAGTTTTTCTAAAGTAGCAATTTTAACAGGTTAACATTCATTCAGTAGAATTTTATTTGAAGGAAGAAAATCTGCAAAGAGTTCCTTAAGTGATTAATTTGCAGAAGGAAATCTTGAAAAACTAACAGTGAAGTACATGTGCAAATACATAAAAATTATTACACAGAAAAAGAGTTCAAAACTCTGATTACTTTCTTCTGTGAGTAATGGTGACTTTGGTAATTTGGAATTTAATGAAAGGTCATTCGCCAAAGATTCACATGTCTTTAGAAAGAGATTAACAGTTCCTCTTGTGCAGTGTAATAGCTCCTGCACAGTACAGTACAGGTTGGTGAGAACAGCAAGCAGCCCAGTGCCATAGCCACCTGCTTCCAGCATGCTGAAGAGATGAGGATTGCACTCAGTATTACAACTTGCCAGTAACTTTTCTGCATTTTTAAAAAAAACCTTTTTTTTTCGTAACGAGCTATTTTTAAAAAAGCATCTATGTTACATACATATCCATATGCACACTTTGGAGTACATTGGCCTCAGGGCCACTTATATTTCTTAATGGAAATGAATGTAACGGGAAGCTCAAAATATGCTGACTCTCCTCTGAAATGAAACTATAAAGTTAGTCTTGAGGTCAGGGCTGGGGGAAAGAGATTTGGGCTCATAAGAGCCAGTCTGTGCTCTGTGAGCAGAGGTAGTTATGAAGTTTGTGCCACAAATGCAGATCCTGCAGTGAGAGTGATGCTGGGGCTAGTACATACCTGAGTTGTCTTTTGTGCTGCAGTGAAAAACACTGTTTACCTGCAGAGAGAGTAGGGGTTTTTTTCCCACGAAATTTTGTAAGAGAAGGTGATGCTTGAATGTCCTGATGTATTTTTGTAAAATTAATTTTCAAGTTACAACAACTAAATGATCAGAATTTAAAAAGTTGAGGAGTTATGTTCCTGACTTGTGAGCCTTGTTGTGTACTCTGAGGTTTAGGACTTCACCACAGGGGATGGGTGTTTTGGGTTTGATTTGACATTTAATCAGGTGCTCAACTCTAAGCAAAGTTAGTAATTCTGTTGGCTCAGTGATCTTCACCAGGGCCTCAGCATACAAGCTGCTGTTAAAGCCTCTGGAGGCACAGTCAGTTTTGATGTCACTAGGAAAAATCGTAGTTGATTTCGACTTGGAGTGGGGTGAGTGACCCTGAACATTAGGCTTAAATTATGTTTGCCTGTCCCTGAAAGAGACACGTAGCTCTGTGCTGTATCATGCTTTCTGTAGTTCTGGGAAGAAAATGCATTTAGGTAGAGGAAAGTTCATATTCCAGACATTTATTTGACTCTCGGATCTTCACCTGAGTATTGAGTTGATTAAAATGTGTCTCTGCTTTATTGTGTAATATAATATATTTTATATAATACATGGTATGTATTTTCAATTTTTAAAAAGTTCAGGGGTAGAGCATTACCATGTTTCTGGGAAGAAATCCACTTTTAAAGATGAGTGAGCTATTGAGAATTACTATTGCTTCCGTGTCTACTTTCAACAATGAAAATGGTTAAAAAACACATCACCTATCTTTTAACTCCAATTTTGTTTGTGCTACTGCACAATACAGCTGTAGACAGACAACAGAGCATTATAGAAAAAAATAATTAATTTATTTGGCTTATTAAGTGTTTTACCTAAAGATTGCAGCCTTTTTATAGAGCACTGCCATGATTTTATGGTTTCACTCGCCTGTAACTATTTACAATGCCCTTCGTTCCATACAGGCAGGAGAAGGTGGGCTGGGTGGGAAGGGGCAGCCCCTGATGGCCTGGGAGTTGTTTGTGGGCTGCAGGACACCTGCAGCTCCTCTGGCCAGCAATGGGCGTTTGGGCTGGTCCGCCCCTCCCAGGATCTGCCGGCAGAGCAGCAAATACAGCTGCATACCTGAAGGCAGAGGGGAGTGAGGGAAGTAAAACTGGGAGAGAGATGGAAATGCAGAAAAATAAAAAGAGTTGAGATACCCCAGGGGAGAAATGGGATATATGTAGCGGAAGCAGGAAAGTAGAAATGAGGGAAGAGGTGAAAGAAGGATAGTTTTGAAGGGAGAAAAATGTAAGAATAGAACACCAGACAGGAAAGGAAACTAGCAAAACAAAAAAAAGACCCTGGCAGATAAAAAGAAGATAGGGAATGAAGCAAAAGGGGGGAAACTAATTCTTGACAGAAACAGCATCTGTTGTCAGTAACAGCTGAGTATTCCAGTTTTTGGAAAAGCTCTTTCAGATTTGGGGGAAAATGGATGGGGATCAACCAACTGACATGAGATAGGAATAGTCGTAGGCAGAAAATACAGAATTAAAGAGCACAAGAGAAAAGAGGGAAATAAAGAGACAAAGAGATAAGGAGGCTAAGCCTGCCCATGCTGTTTTATGGGTTCAGCAAAGTCCCAGCATGTACAGACCCAGCTGGTTTTTTTTATACTTTTGTTCCCTGGACTGCTAGACCTTAGGGAGATTAGAAGTGCAAATTCTGATCTGCTAAAACTTATTGTAGAGGTGGTTTCGTTTGCTGTTTGTTTTGTTGGGTTTTTTTTCATTTCAGTGGAGAGGGTGTCATCCAGACTGTTTGGTGTTAGGCAATATTAGTGAAAGTGATAGCAAATTAAACAATGGCAGGTGATGAAGATGATATGAACAGTTTTCATTCTGTAATGAAACAGTAGGAAGATGATAAGTGTTGATGAAGAAGGAAAAATGTAAGGTGTTGAACAGCATGAGACAGTGGCATTTATGTGGAAGACATATATACCTGGTCTGTTTTACTTTCTACAGAGGAGATTAAAAATTTGAAGAAACCAGTTACATCCCTTGGCAATTAAATAATTTCCTTCTTGCATACACTATTTGTCTCCAAATTTCACAGACTGCAGTTCAATTTGACTTCTTTTTCTACTGAGATTTTTGTAGAATCTCGGTAGGACATGTTTGGCGGTTGTAAAAAAATGTGTGTGTTTTTTCATTGAAATGCACTCTGTGTTCTTGTTACAACCACCTACCTGTCCCTTTGTGATCATAACACCAATATTTGAATTTTTAACTAATATTATTCATGATTAATTGCAATTGAGAAATACTACAGATCCCAAATTAACATCCTGATAAGAAAAACATATCTTAAAATGTATGTGAATTATTAAGTTTTGCATTACAATATGGAGGAGGTGGATGTGAGGCTCTGGTTTATTTTAGTGGGCTTTGGATCAGTTTTTATGTGCCTGAATTAACATCAGGAAATTGTGTGTGTGCCAGGACACTCTCAGCTGAGAAGAGAAGGGAGGCAGAAGGGAGACTGACACATTAGAGGCTGTGGGATGGTGAACCACAGACCTGTAGTCAGTTAAATCCTAGGTAGTCTCACCTGCGTTCCTTACTTGCATCATGTGTATTCATTTGCCATTGGAGACAAACTCGTGCTGAAGTCTAAGTGGAGAGATGTGGAGTTTCCAAAAGGATGGGAGGCCTGGAGCTCACATTATGGACAGAGGCAGCACCGTTGTCCTAAAAAGACTGCTGTGGGTCAGGAAAGCCCTTGGGAGCCTTTTTGAAGACATGTATGTCCTGGCTGGTAAAACTCTTGAGAGCTGCATAGGCACAGGTGATAGCCTTTTTTTTTTGGCTCAGTTATAGTATTTGTTAGGAGAAACATAATTTATGAAGAGCATTTAATGGCCTTTTTTATGGACAACCATCTTTCCAACAGCTGCAGGGTTGAAGAAGGGTTGCCAGGTGCCTTGTGCAGGTACTTGCCCTTCCAGTTTCCCAGTCAGAGGCACGACTTGGAGTAGTGTCCTTTGTGAACTGGCAGTCCCTCCTGATTTATGTCCTTAGAGGACAGGGCTCTTCCCCAGATCCAATCTACTGAACTTTACCTCCGTCTGTCCCCTCTCTTGAATCCGCTGTTACGCGGACTCCCGAGTGCCCCTCCCACCAGGCTCCTGACCTCACACACCCCAATCCCCACTGCTCCAGACCTCTCTGCTTGGATCTCTAGAGGCTGCTGCAGGTCGCTGAACTGTGCTCCTCCTTGGCTTTGTCACCCTGCCCCTTTTAGCACTTGAAGCAGCGTCAAATATCTGCATCTGCATCTCCAAACTCTTTTTCCAAGGGGAAATCTTTCAGTGGGTTTCAAAATGCCTTGTTCTAGAGGGAAAATTAAACTAAGCTTAAAAACAAGTAATCTTACAAAGCCACTCAAACTGATGATAAAGTACCTATTATGAAAATGGGTACTTCTTCCTCAAATGCTGTAGCAAAAATGCACCTTTCCACCACCTGCAACAGTCTATGCAGCAGCTTTGCGAGTCATGCAAGTCCCTAGAAGCAGAGCTGTCCTCCATGAGTTCCTGCACTGTTCTTGCTCGTCCTTTGGCAACACAATCCTCCTCTGTCCTGTTGGGAAGTACGTAGCTCATGAGTGGTGCAGAGCCTCCTAGACAAGGAAGTCCCATTTCAGACAAAATCCTCCTGGAATGATTTATACTTAGGGTATACCTTTTACGAACAAAGTGCTGTAGGATGATAGTGAGCATCAGACATATCTGTCTTAGCTACTGGTCTGAGACTTTTCTATTCACTCTTTGCCTGATGTGCATCCCCTTCATGTGGAGAGAGGAGATAGAAAGGAGAGGGTCTTAGGGGGCATGTTGTGGCCTGGGGTCACTATAGCTTTTTCTTTATAGCAGAAGAATATGGAGGTTCTGAGTCTGTAACTGCTGAGCAGTAAATGGAACAGAGCTGTGATGGTGTAATTGTTTGGATTTGTACTTGAAGATAAAGCACAGTGAGCCTTGGGGGCAAGGGGAGTGAGGAAAGCTAACGTAGAACACAAAATCAACAGAAAATAGTTTGCCAGGAGAAAGCTTTGGTTCTGTTAAACTCATGTTATGAAAAAATCCATATAATCTGTAAAAACACTGTTTCATCTTTTCAAACAACTACTGTATTTTAAAAATCCAAGCTGTGTTGTAAGTCAGAGCAAGGTTTGTTATTATCCTTTGCTCAGCATGGCCTGAAAAGATTGAGCAGGGAAGTTAATAGGAATCCTAAAAGAAGGGTTTGAGCTGGACTCCCCTGCTCTGTAAACATCTCTTATGTTGGTTTTTTTGAAACAGATTCTATCTGGTATTACAGCTTTACCAAAGGACCATCTAAAGAAATTGAAGAAGATGGAAAGTTGAAAACTATTAGTAGATCCTTCCTGGCATAATTTTTCATATTTGCTGCCTCCCTGAAGTTTTCTTTAAAGACTGTCATGCCTAGTACTTGGTAGTCAACACTTGCTGTATTCTTGGAAAGCAGACAATAAACTGAGCAAATATTGTCAGCTGCCAAGTTCAATGCAAGCAGACGGTTTGCAGTGAAGCTGGAAGTAAATAGAAGTTGATGCCACAGTTGGTTCTTCCTGCATTCCCCAACTGATGCCTTCTTTCAGGAAAAACAAACAAACAAACCAGTGGAAAAGGTAACAAGTCATACCTTGGGTGAGCTGGCAGCAAGGTGTGTTTCTTTCCTTTGGCTTCCTAAGGAAAAGGAGTCTCAGCTGGAGAGAACACAGCCTCTGATGAAGACACCTTCTGTTGACATGGACATCAGATACAGAATCAAACAAAAAAGGACTTTCTTGACTTTCTGCAGTCTGAAAATCAAAAAACAAGAGTTGGTTGAAATTTCCTAGGGAAAGGAAATAAAAGGGGATTTGACCACTTTGAGGCATTCTATAAAGCATTTCCATTTTACAGCCTCTGTTGGAAAAATCAAAACAAAAAACCCCAAAAAATGGGAATTAGTTAAAGGTTTTTTAGAGTTTCCATCAGTGAGGAATATCAGTTATCTGCATAGTTTTGCCAATAAGATTCATGCCACAGGAGGTTTTGTGTCTCACTCACCAATTTGCTTTGCTAATAACATTCCTTTGAATTCACATCCCTTACAATGCTCCAGATACTCAGTGTGGGGCTAGTAAGGATATCTTTAGCATTTGTGTCTGGTAATACAAGGAGGCACAGATGAGAAGGACTCTCCTCTGTGTTCTTCCCCAAGGAGCACTGCTGATAGATGTCACTCCTTCAGGATAGCTGCCCACCCCTAAGCTACCTATTACGTCAGAGGCTTTTGCCCCAAAAGGAAGGAACATTAACTTTAAAAAATCTTCCAGCTAAAAGCTGGAAGCTAACTCTTAAAGATTTACTTAGAGACTAATAGTAGTGGGATTGGATTCATAAAGAAAAATTGGATTTTCAGAGCTTCAAGCACATTCTAAGTTACTGTAATGCAGGGGATGGAAAATTGCCTGACAGCTTTAGAAATAAAGGAACCTTTGACTTATAAGGTAACTTTGTAACAGTTAAGTGTGGCCTGTCAGATAAAACATTCACTTACCCTTAGACTTCTGCTTTTAGAAGGAAAAGGAACGATTATTGTTAAAGCAAACATTAACTAATTTTTTTCTATGCTTTTTTTCTTTTTTTAAAGTATTGGACAAAATTAAAAAAAAATCTAGTAGATTCAGAGGACAAAAACAACAATCAATGTCTGCAGCAAATCCTTCTCAGCTTAGGATTTATGTTCCTAAACTTCATTCTGTCAGTGGTCAGCAACATGTATTAAATGAGCATCATCTTCAGTGAGCATTACTGTGAGCCCTGCTGCAGTGAAAACTGAGGCCTTCTGCCAACCATGCCTACATTGAGAATTAAAAGATGAAAACCAAAATCTTCATGATAAGACTGGTTTCTGGGTTTTTAGTATTTCTAGAAAGTTCTTTCACATTCTTTCACGTGTGCCTGGGGCAATAGGTGCAAATTAGAAGAGGCAAAAAAAATCCATTCATAAAGCAACTTTCAGACATCCAGCAAATTTTTGAACATTCTTTGAACCGAAGAACAAAATAATTTATTGTTCATAATTTGCAAGAGACTTTATTGTGTTTTAGGTTTTGACAAAATCAAGATATTCTTTGTCTGTACTTTATCCATAAGGAGAAAGACATTTTGCAGGACTTGGTCTGTTGACTGTGAGAACTCAGGTCCTTCCTCTAGCAGTGCTGTAGGGTTAGGAAGAGATTCTGGATGCCTATTCACCTATAGGTTATGATGTTTGTTAATTTGTTTTATGTGATAACAAAACTTGATACAATTCCTTTGTCCAAAATAAATTTTACATTGTACCTTAAGGCTTTCATTGAGTTCATAGTTAAAATCCTGGATAATTAGATTTCCTCTCTATTAAACATGTGTTACTAATCATGGCTATCTTTGCAGTCAACTATGGAAGCCAAAATCCATTGAAATAAGCAGTTTTCGTACGACACTTTTGTTGCACTGAAATGCCCATCCAGGAGCTGGGAAGGTAATTGTTGAAGATCACATCCCATGTTCTCAATGGCAAAACATTTTTTTCAGTCATGGGCTAATGGATGCTTGCAACATTTGTTCAGTTTTGCAGGCTGCAGCTAGATTGTCCACTATGTTTTTGTTGAACACAGCGCCCTTTCAGATGCCTTTTGAGAAGAAAAGGGTTGCTAAAGACCATCCTGGTTTCTGAAGATGAAATTAAGTTTTTGGTGCTAACAAACAAAAGGTCTGCAACTGAAATGCTGATTGGGATAGTGCATATCTCTTTGTCTACTGCCTTGAGGTTGGTATCTAAACCTCTCTGAAATAATTTGTTTCTGCTGCAGGTTAAAACAGCCCCCTTTTCTGAGATTCTTGCTACTTGCTTTGACAGTATCACTGTCAGACTCCAGTTTCTCAAATCCTTTGATGTTATGAGATATGAGGATGTGAGTAAAACTCACCATGCATTCACCTGCCCTTGCTGGGTCTGTGCTGGTCTTATGGTTGGTTTTGTTTGTGCCTGAGTTCAGTGGGCAAACACCTGAAGTTCAGTTTGGCTCTGCTGTGTTTAAGTTCACCACTGAAGCAGGAGCAAGGATGCCATCATAGCTGTCAAGTCCCTGCTCTGAAGAGCTACACGGCTCTCTCCATACTCAAAGCCATGGTGATAGCCTATATGAAAAGATAATTAATGATCCAGAATTCTGGGTTTACTATAGCCCTAAGTTAAGAATAAAATATAGTTGAATTCTCTTTTTCTTACTTTTTTCGCTGATTACCGTGATCACCTGTATGTCTGCATTTTTCTTTCTGATGTGTAACACTACACTGGATGCATTAAGAACCACGGGATTGCCACTTCATGCTTGTATTCTTTTCTTTGTGTTCCCTAATGCAGAGAGCAGAGCCTTAGTGCATTGTTTAAGAACTGGAAGAGTCTGGAACAAACCTGTTGTTGAGGCTTGTTTTCTTGCCAGCTTTTGTAGAATGAACTTCTACTAATTGCCCAGATAAGGAAAACCCACCAGTAGAAGATCGATGGATATGTTAATAAAGAAAAACAATGTACAAGAAGAGTATTTCCCATTCATGCATTTTTCTATTAACATGAGGCTATCAAGGTTGCAAAAGAGTAGGAGTGGTTGTCAGGAGTATTGAGGTCTCTTACAGCCTTTTCTGCTGATTTCTTGTGAGTTTATAAACTCTCTTGGGCTCAGCCTCTTGCCATGAATATTCATGGTTAGTTTAGACCATGGGCTAGCAATCTGAGTTTTTGAGCTGATGGGCATCTGCTGCTACCTTTGAAGTGAGTAGGATTTAGTTTTGTTGATGGGTATCTCTGAAAATGAAGCCACTTTCTGTGAGCACTCAAATTCCTGGGTTTATGTGCCTGAGGGAAGCTACACAAGTTTGAAAATGTTGCCTTTGAAATACACTTTGGTTTCCAGTCCTGTAAGTAGACAAAATAAATTTCACACCACATGAGGTACCCAGGAACTTAATTAAGGTGAATTAAGTGTTTTAAAATCTTAGCAGAACAGAAACTGCAAAGTGTGTGCAGAATAATAACAACACGTGCATGTTCATCAGTGAGAACTAGAGTTTTGGCATCTAATGCTTTCAAGATAACATGTGGATAAATTTATCTTAACTTTTTTGCCATGACATCAGCCTGCCTGTCCAGGGTTTAGCCTTCCCTGACCAAGACACACTGCTGTTAATTGGAACACAAGACGATCATAAAATCCTTGCTGGGGACTCTGTGAACCCCAGCATATAACTGAATAGTATATTACACTGTGAAATAAGGACTGTGAAAAAATAAGAGTGTGTCAGATATAATGTAGAACATTTCACATTATAATCTTGAGTTATCCAAATAGCAAACATATAATAATACAAGAAAGGAGAAAGCTTTATCTTGCTCAATGTATTACATATATTTTTAAATCCTGTCTTCATCACAGGGTTTCACTGAATTACATTTTTATTAGTATTTGGGAAAGTCTTCTGTGTATAAGCAGTGGTCACTTACATGTTTCTCATATTATAGAATATATTGTAAGATTCTAACAGTACTGCTTAGTGCAACATGAAACATAAATATGAAATAATAAAGAAAATAATTTTTCAAAACCTAAATTCCAGCATTTCACATCAAAGCTTAAAAACCAGAACTGGCTCCAAGGAAACTTACCAGTTTAAAACCTGCTTATCTTTAGCCACTGTATTATCTTTACTTGGTTCATTGGGAGAGCTCTCAATATAGATGAATTAGATATTTTGAGTATAAGTATCCATATCTTCTTTGCCACATGAGATTTCCCTGTGCTTTTGGCAGAGATTTTGCTGACTATTAAGTTCTCATTAAACTTCTACTAAAAGTCTCTGTTCTTGCTACTTCCCATTTTAAACATATTAAAAAAATCAGTATTTTTTAAGCATACTAATATAGCAGCACTGCTCCTTCTCAAGAAACAGCAGCTTCTCAGACAGTTTAGCTGAAAAAGTAATGTTAAGGATAGTTGCAACTGCCAAAGTCTGGAAACTCAGAGTTATATCTGACATTTCATTCTTCACCTTAACTATTGAGCCTTGGCCATTCATTGGATTTTCACAGTGCTTTGGAGTTAGAAGGGAGTTTTACAGATGAAAGATGAAAATCAAAATAAACTCCTTTATCAAGTAAACCTGCAAGGGCATTCTGAATTTTACAATACACAGGGAGTTGATTGTGATATAACATACAACACAGGAGGGTTGAAATAAACAATTTATTCTCTATCGTTAGGGATGGCCATGCATAACTGACTTATGGCTCTGGTTTGCTCTGCCACTTGTTACGTGTGCAGTCATCCCTAACTCATACCAAAACCAGTTTATCATACTCCCATGTTGCATAGTTTTTATCAAATGTTCTCTCATTAAAAACTTTACTGGGGAGACTGAATGTTAAAAGATGCTGGCAGTGCTTTAGTAAGCTTTCCCCAGAGCTTCCTCTCGCTAACGGAGTCTGTGCCGACAGTGATCATGAGACAGTTCCTGATATCCTACACAGCCACAGTCTGCTGGGCAGGTAACAGTCATCATTTGACAGCACATTGCAGGTGCAGTGCAGGCATCAAAGGCTGGCTTGTCAGAAAGACTGGTGGACTGCAGGGGCTCTCCCCAAGTTGGGAGAGAGTCAAGGGGTAGGACAGCATGGGACAGTGTCACTGCCCCCATGGCTTAACTCCTGCTCCTGCACTGAGGGTTTCGTTTAATCCACTCTCAATTCATGACCTTCCCTGAGCCCTAAATCTGTTTTGAAAACAGACAAGGCTATATGCCGGGTAGTTCCCTGGCCGTCCTTGTCATAGATGAATCTGTAGTCTGTAGTTGCCTTTTGGACAGCCATTTGGCAAACTTTTTTCTGGAGCATTGTGTGGATCAAGCCTTCAGCTGTGTGTTCCCTTCTGGAAGGATGTTCCTCGTGGTTGGTGCATGCCTACAGCACAACCTAGTTCATTTTGTCCATTCTTCTCAAGAGAGGATGCAGTCCTGCTACAAATGTAAATCCTTGGGTCACCAACACACATTCTATGTAGCAGCTGGAGCAGCCATGGGTGTGCCTCAGTCATAGATCTCCCACTGCCAGACTGCACTGCTGAGGTTGGAGCTCCTGGGTGGTGCTTTGACCCCTCCATGTGCAGCTCTGGTGGTAGGCTTTGGTTCGTGGTGTTCTGTGCCTTTCTTGGCCAGGGCTGTTTGCTGCAGACTGATACACAGAGCACTACACGGGTGTTGTCGTGCCTGTAAAAATGGTGTTTGACCAGGGTGCTTTCCATCAAATGCATGGTCCCTCTGCACAGTCATTCATATGGATGGATGTTTTCCAGGCTATGTCACCTTCCTACTTAACATTTTGAGCCTAGACCTTTATTTCAGTGTTATCTCACCCAAGCTAAGTATAACTGGTGAAAGTTCAATTATATGCGAAGTGACTATTAAAGCATCAGGGCTTGTCTGGGGGTCTGGGCCTCCCCTCCAGTTTTCACTTACAATTGTGCTAAATCCCTTAATGCTGCAGAGAAATTGTACGTTCATCAGGTGGAGCATTGGAGGCCAGGGTGCAGATAACCACTTTTACTGCAGATGAGACATTGCAGTCCTGTTCTTAAGAGCTGCCAGGCAGATTGGGAATCACGGTCACGGTTAATAGCAGCGAATTGCCAGCTCTTGATGGGTGGGTAGTCACTCCTTTCAGTGGTTGCCCCCTGGGGGAGAAGGTAGAAAAACAGAGGGAGGGAATTAGAGTGACTTTGCACAGTTGAGCAGGTTCATGCCGCTGGATCAGTGGCAAGCATTGGCAGGGCTCCACTCTGGGGAGGCTCACAACAACATCACAGTCTCATTTTTACCAATTGGTGTTGCTATAGCCAGTGGTGCACAGGGGGAGAGCAAAGAGAAGGGGGGAGCTGAGGGGGAGAATGAAAGCAAGAGTCTGGACTAAATTAAACAAACAAAAGTGCTTGTAAGTAGCATTTAACCCATAACCATTAGCCCAGTGCTGCTAATTGTACTAAACTATATATCTGAAGTTCAGTGTGTGATTAAAGAGTTGGCTCACAAACTCTCTGCATAACCTTAATTTTTTCAAGGTTCTTTGAGTGTAGAATGGCTTATAATAATGATTTTGACTAATACGATTTTTGACATGCAACTTTAATGCTTAACCTTAGTACAACTCCAGAGCATTTCATGTGTATTCAGCTGTAAAGAGTGATGATTTAAAGGGATAATATAAGAAAAAGGTCGTTCTAGAATGAACCTCTAACAAATTGCATAAAGGAAGCTTAT
Source organism: Corvus moneduloides (assembly GCF_009650955.1). Lineage (NCBI taxonomy): Eukaryota > Metazoa > Chordata > Aves > Passeriformes > Corvidae > Corvus > Corvus moneduloides. Next base: position 118,794,829 of record NC_045476.1, on the reverse strand, counting down.
TATTCCATGAGTAGAGAGATACACAGCTTTTCTGATCATTTTTCTGCTTGGTTCAAGAGATTGTTGAGACATGATTGGGAAAAGAAACACAAAAAATGAAATAGAAAACTGCAAGCAGTGAACATTCTTTTGATGGTTATGATTTTGTTGCCACTAAAAATACTCCTCAGTAATGTGGTTGTTCATCTTTCCTCTTGTTTTGGGTGAAGAATTCGTTCCAATAAGAAAATGCTGTTATTGGTTGGAGGATTGCCTCCCGGACCTGACCGGCTACCCAGCAATTTGGTTCAGTATTATGATGATGAAAAGAAGACGTGGAAAATACTGACAAGTAAGTGGTTTATTTTTGTACAGTTGTCTTGATGAATTTAAAAACATGGTTAATCAAATTAGACACTTTATTGATTTGTTTCTCTTCAGAGATTTGTTTATGTATCACAAGGGGCTTCACAATGGAGCAATAAATTGAGATTGCAGAAGATGCTAATTTTATAATAGGATAGGCCTAAATTAACATTGGCTTAAAATCATTCCAGTAAGTTTTTTTTAAGTAAACTTGTAAGTCTTTCAAGCTGCAACATGAACCCATGCATATTTATGTATATATGAATAAAATCTGGTTTAGGAAAAAAGGAAGGCAGTTTTTTCAAGACTTTTTTTTCAGAGTCAGATCCCTGGTAAGCCATAGTACTAGAGCACACCTTTGATTCTCTTTTGCATTTTCATTTCCTTCTTCCAGCTTTATCTGTTGTCCACAATCATTAAAGAAAGGTTTCCTCTGTACTACCCTGCGTCCATTGCTGACAGAAGCATTGGTGGAATATATCAGCTACAATAAACAGTGCATGGAGGCTGCTATCACAAAATTCTTTCCCACCTTCTTTTAATAGTGGATTGTGTTTTAGAGTAAGTATTTTGCCTCGAGCATCGAGATTTGGAACTTATTGTTATGTTGGTTGCGATTCCCAGTCTGACTTGGTCATGGAATCAAATCATAGCTTCTTGAGTGCAGCAGGCTGTGTGTGCATTAGTCCCCTTGTGGCTAAACTGGCTGCATTGGTCAATAAAACTAAATTTTAACTGTCAAAATTGCCCAAAGCAGTATAGATAAAATAATAAATGAGCAATTTTGATCCATAAATCAAAGCCATACTTCTAAAACTGGACAACTGGTAAAACCTGGATTTCCTATTAGACCTGATTTTTTTTTCCCCCCTAGTAAAATACATTTTACAGAATTCTGTTCTTCTCCCTTATCCAAAGCCCTGTAATGGTGTACCTCCGTGTTAGTATTACATGCACAGGTTAGGATGAAAAAAATTTAAAAATTGCTATGATGCAGGACTTGAAATAATGCCTTTGCAGATTGTTTTTTTCCCATGGAAGATTTAGGAGCCTTTCACAAAGTGGTGCCACATAAAGACTGTTTAGTTATAGATGACCTGGGCCTAGTTGAGGGTGTTGTGTAAGAATGACAATCACAAAAGGTTGTATGAATGGTACATTATAAAAGTCTACAGCATCTGTGCTAGGGAACATATTACGCTTCACATTTTTCAGAATAATGAGTTACGATACACTACTTCTAAGAAAATACTGAAGATGGTAAGTCAGTGAAAAATCAATGATACTGTCTAAGGCAGAATTGTCTAGGTGTTTTTTTTTGTTTTCTGTGTATAATCCAGTGGCTCAACAGGAGAGGCACGAGGCATGGATCTCTTGCTTCAAGATCTGAACTGTCAACTGAATTAAAGTAGAAAGCTTTTAACTGAATCTTAACTAGCTGTGGATTGTCAGATTTTGTAAGAATGGAATTTACTCAGCTCTTGGTTATTTATATTGTGTTGCTGTCTCCAAGACTGTGGGAAACTATCCTGAGGCGGGATAGCTAAATGCTCTGGTTAAATGTCCATCTCTAGTGTTGGAGTAACACCACTGTCTGTGGTGGTGTTGAGAGACGTTTCAGAACAATTTTATGTAGAGAATTTTGTCTTTTCTATGTTACCTCTAAGAAATAGAGAAGAAAAGTTGTCTTTCTGTTATAGTTAGTGCACATAACATTCTATGCTGTGGTTAAAAAACAAAGCATTTGTTACGGTCCTGACTAGCTCGGGTTCAAGCGCGCACTGCTCAGCACTGGAAGTCCTGAAGGTCCCAGGATCTGTCTCAGTGCCAGCTGAGACAACAGCTGTCAAATACACAGCCCTCTCTTGGCATGGGTAATCCTGTTCTTGCAAATCCTGCCAGAAAAGAGTGCCCTCTTGGCCTGGGCTAAAGTTTGAAGAACGCAGAGGAGAATGCCTGTCTTTTCGCACTGAAAAAGACAAAATGTTAACAAGCATTATTTCTTAGTAAATATTTTACTACTCACAAAATGGTAGCAATAACTATTTTTAAAAAAACCCAATTGAAATAAGAGTTTCAAGTGTCCCCTTTTTTTTTCTACCTTAAGAGGGAATGGGAGACAAGTCCAAGTAGAACTTCTGTCCTTTCCATGAAACACTGGAGAACTCTACAGCATAGGAGTGCAGGGACTTGAAGAACTATGACTGAGAAGTCTTAAGGAAGACAACAAACTGTGCCAGCTTACAGCATAGTGGTAGTTCAGTGCAGCCATGGTGTGGTAATAACATACTGTGACATTTAGGGGGTGTGTGAATTTAAGAGCATTGTTCTATCTTTATTTATCATGTACTTTTTGCAATTTAGGAAGAAGTTTTCTTTCTTTACCCATTTACCTCTCTCTCAATCCACAGTTGTCTTATCAGAGATACACAATCAGCAGCAAAGGCAGAAGATTTTTTGGGAGGTTTTTTGTTTGGGTTTGTTTTTTGTTTTTTTTTTTTTTCACTTACTTATAGATAGTGCTGTCAGTCCTTAGGTTGCAGTTCGCTCTCAACTTGTCAGTGTAAATGAGGAGTTTGCTCCTAAGTGAGTAGGGACAGAGTAAAAGCTATGTCCTGCTCATGAGGTTCTGTGATGGGAAGAATTTCACTTCTTGTAGTCTGATATTGTAAGATGTTCTATTTTATTATCGCCTTAGGTGTTTCTGATTTCCTCCTATTACAAAGATTTTTTCTTTAACCTTCTGCTCGCCAATAGGCTCCCCCACACACCAACAAAATGCCACATTTTGCACTTAGAGGCTTACTGATCCAATGTAAATGTGCACAGAAATTCCACCTCCCTTCTTCCAAACCCATTTACATTCCTCGTTTTCTGCTCTCTGTGCCAGTGGCATTTGGGGATAGGGAGGCTTGGAAAGAAGCTTGGAAACACTTAATCCTGGGTGCAGTGGCAGGGCCATTGAAGAGGAGGTGGATGAGAGGAGCCTGAATCTCCTCTTGTCACTCTCCACTGAGAGTAGCCCCAGAATTTACTCATCGGGGCCTGCGGACCCCTTTGAGAGGGAGCTGCTTGCCTGTTTCCTTTTTCCTCCTCAGCACAGAGAGTGGCTCACTTCTCAGCAGTCAGTAGCTTAGGGCTCTGTGTCCTGCCTTGTGTGATGCATAAGGAACAGGAGAAGATCAACCATCAGGAGCTGCTGACTCCATGCAAGCCGTGGCACTGCAGCTGGAGCTGCGAGGACAGGTGCAGGTGGAACAGCACAAGCTATCAAGTATGACAGCTCAACAGAGGAGCAATCTCATTTTGTTCCCTAGACAAGACTAGATCTATTGGCAGGGGATCCTGCCCACCTCTCTCTGCCTGGATAGCCAAAGCACCAAATGCATCAGTACTAATGGGAGTAATTCTAAAGGTATCAGGAAAACAACTTGCCTTGTTCATAGACCCAGGAGAGGAGGGGAAGCATGCACCCATTTCCAATTTTTTAATGTCATCATCTATAGGCAAGAATGCTATGGCTCAGGGGATCGGTAGATTTTTCACAGTCTAGTATTACTGTGTATTTTTTCTATCTGGTATTTCTCAGAGAGTTATTGTTTCTATGTTGACAACATAGAGGCAGAATAAAGAGGGAAAAAAAGGAGAAAGTAAGGGTCATTCTACAAACATTTTTACCACATAATTTTGCTTCATACAGGCACAACCCTAATCTGAGATTATAAATAATAATATGCACACCATAATGTGCACGTTGGTGTTTAATTTGAATCACTTATTGCACAGTTGTGCCTGAGCAAAGTAGAGGCTTTTCTAGGCTTATGGCAAAGTACAGCAAATATCCTCACTGCATGGTTTCTTTTCAGGTTTGCCTACGTGTGCACAAACACCAGTTCACTTTTTAACTGGGTACTACATAGGTCACGTAGCAGCAACGGGCTACCACTGCCCAGTGACAGAAATGGAACAGCTGACGGGTGTGTGACAGTCCTCAGTAACTGCAAAAGTTCTTCTCAGTTAATGGGGTTTCATTATTCTATGATATTTTGCAGTCTTCATAACTACTTGCTGGATGTGGGGCAGTGAGGGGATTTCTGTGTCACCCCCTCATGCCTCACTGCTCAGAACCAGGCACTGCTGCTTGGGTTTTAATTACCAGTTGTGGTCCTGCCAGGAGTCTGTGTTTAATTCTAGAACTCCTTTGGTTGGTTGTTTTAACTGCAACGTTTAAGATTAATTAAACTTTAAGGAAGTGAAACAATGTTTTATTTGTTAGAATTATTTTATAATCATTGCAAAATCCAGAGCCTATAAAGATTTTTTGTGTTCAGAATGGCGTAGCTTTCCCAAAAACCCTACTGCTAAGGCAATGATGTATTACTTTCACTTTCATTATATGTTTTTAATCAGAGTGTGACTTCATAGTAGACAAAGCGATGCTTTATGCATGGTCTCCCTTGTTTTTTGCTAAAATCTTTTGACATGATTAATTTTACTTTAATGCTTTTGTCTTGTTGTAATGGTGAGGATGATGGGTATAAACCAGGGCAAAAAAATACATGCCTTTCTGTCATAATGCTTCTAAGCATTTAAAAATATATTAAATGAAAGAAAAAAGTATCACAAGAGAATGATCTAACTGGAATTAAATTTTTTGCTATGTGAACAGAGAATGCAAGAAATAAATAAAAATGATGCAGTCATTGTTTTAGGTGAGGATTTTTTGTGGTTTTTTCCATACCAATTTATCCATCTGTCTGATTAGAAGTGATGACTAGAAGAGAAATTGTGTCTTATGGGTTTCTAGATATACAACAATTCCTTGTTTCAATCTAAAATACCCTTTTCTATAAAGCACGAAATGTAAAATGTTGGAAGCATTACTGAAGTCTTACATGGCATCTTTCATCCATGTGAAGCTGCAGCTGCAGCAGATACAGTTTTCATATCAGTACTTTGTTATTCAATAAGATGTTAATAGTTAACATTCCTTAACCTCCCTAGTTCATCACATCATCTGGGTGAACCACAGAGAGAATTCAGTGAACATCACAATAATGGGAAATATATGTATGGGGCATAATGCATTTATGCTTAGGGATTGCATTAGGTTTGGATTTTAATCCAGCGTAAAAGCCAACATCGTTGTCCAATGAGAACTGTCTCATATTTGTATAGTAAAGACAGGGAAATGTCCAGAAAGTTGCCAGAGTGGAGAGTTTATTCAGGGTGACCAGCATCTCTTTTCAGGTTACTTTTTCTCCTCGGGTTACTTCCTAATCCTTAGTCTTTTTTTCTGTTTATCTTGGCCTTCCTGCCCTTTGCTAGGTGTATTTAAGTCTGCTGTGTTTGGTCAATGTGTAAAGACAAACGATGAATCAGGCACTTTGATTTCCTTCCCAATCCCTCTCCTTCCTGCCAGCAGCAATCACACAGTGTTAAAGAGTTGTCATTTACTCATCTTCCTCTGACTCCCTGATCATGACGAGCAGCCAGAAACCTTTCCATCCTAGATGCTCTGATAAAGGCAGTCCACCTTTTCCTTCCTTCCCCAGGTTGGCTGTGCTTTCATTTCTACATGAAGCAGTCTCCTGCAGGTATTCCAGTCTGCATACAACATGTTTTATTTCTGTCATTTTGACTTTTTAAATTTCCCTTGAATATGTTCTGTGACAGTGCAGCAGTCCTCCATCTTCAGTAACAATATTTTGAATGTCAGCCTGCATTTAGGCATACTGATGGTTCACAAAACCCTTTGAACATCATTATTTATGTATTTTATCCAAAGGGAAGTCAAGTAAAAGGAAGGTAGAGTGGTTTGCTTCAAAGTCAGCATCAGAGAACCCAGGTCACTCCACTCCCCAGCCTGCATTGTTTCTGCTGGAATAGGTTATATTTCTTTCTTCCATCCATGTTTTCTTTGGCAGTTCTGTGGTGCTCAGTTGTATCAGCCTTTCCTACACTGAATGATACTTTGTCCTTCCTGAGAAAATTAATAGCAAACCCCATGTTTCACTTTTTCTGAAATGTCTTTGGAGTCTCTGAGAACTTGTCAATCCTTCATGTGTTGGAGTGTTTTATCTAGTTTTCTATTTTCCAGGTTGGCTATTTATAAGACTAACAGTATGATTATAGCTCACATCAGAGGTTCTTGGAAGAAATTTTCAAAGACTTAAGTGTCAGCTTGAGTACTACTAGATGCCTAGCACACATTGTCCCTTTGGAAATTAGGTGTCTTTCAAATAAATACATTCATTCACTGTAAAGCTTTTACTTTTTTGGAGAATGATAGTGCATTAGAAGCAAAGGTTTCCTCCTTTCAATTTGCCCCAAATCAATTGTAACTGAATAAAAGAAGTGATGTTTGCAAAAAAAAAGTGTCAAATCAGATGGGCAGGTTGTCTTGATAAATGCTTGTTCTAATTTCTTCCTCCTCCTCCTTTTTTATTTTTTTGTACTTGTGAGAATAGTGCACACTTAAGGTAGTCAAAGAATGTGTCTTGATGAGCAGTTCTTGGCAGCCCTGATAAATTTCATCTCTCTTACTCCATTTATCCGGCAGTTGGGGATGATGCAGCTTCTGCTTCAGTGCTGTGTCAAGGATGGTTTCAGCACTGCACTGAAAAGCTTGAGCAAGCATTAGCATATTGCTAAGCCAGTAGTCTTTATATTACCCACTAGACAGATTTAATAAATGTGGTACATGTATGTAGAAGTTGTACATGTACACATATGCACATGCTTATATGTATCCTCCTTAAAGAAACACATGGATTGCACTGAAAACTAATTTTAAACATAAATGCCATCTATGTTTTCCATCCTTATACTTAGACACTTTTAAAGGGTTCAAAAGCAGGAAAATACGGTCACAAAGGAAGAAAAGATTCACGCACAGAAAACTTGACTGATTGGTATCACTATCCAGCTTTAAGCCTGGATTTAGGAGGTTAATTCAAGGTGGTCATACACACTGCCAACAAGCCACATGTTTTACACCTACAAGGAACTAAGAATATATATGTGAGAAACAGAAATACAGTGAAGAGTATTTTTTTACCTGTGACATACCAGAGGTTAACCACAGCTCCCGTTCTGAGGATGATGCGTGGGAGTTCAACTGTGCAAGTGCCATTAATGGCGCACGCCTGCGTGTCTAAGAGCAAGACAGAAGTCTGAGAATGAGTGAAACATAGCGGGTGAAAACGTAGCGGGTTCTCACAATGATTGCTTTATTTATGTGTTAAATTCTATTTTCTTCTGCACTGCCATTTGAGATAACTTTCAAGAAATGTCAGCCTTCTTTGTGCACATTTTTATTTTTGATTGCAATCTTGTCAGCTTCTCCTTTTACACAAGTGTTACTTGATTGTTTCCTCTTTTCCCTGTGCCTTACTTGTAAATGTGGTGTGTTGTCGATTCTGAATAGCTTTCTATTCCAGTGTTCCTGGTCCCTACACATCTTGCTATGGTGTATCTTTGAAACAACGACTCTTATCACTGCACTGTCTGTTTGGACTAAAGCCCTCAACAGTCTTTCAGCTTCTCTTGGCTACTTTCTGCCCTTTGTTATGAACTTGTGAACACCCACCTCTGTGGAAACCAGGCTGTTCATTTCCTCTTGCATGTACAAAGATGTCTGAATTTGCCTACTCATCTTCATCCTCAGAAACGCCATTCAAACAGTTACTTCCAGGGAGAGTCCAGAAGTGTTACCTAAATGTCCTGTTCCCTGCATGTGCTCAGCCAAGGACCCTTTGTGGCTGGAAACCTGAGTGGGATGAGAGAACAGGACACAACCTCCTTCCAAAACACTGAGGAGCGCACCTTCCCCAGGCAGGGCACTGAGGCAGTGGAGAGCTGAGTAAGAAGGCAGCAGGTGGAAGACAGATGAGTTACCCTGTGACTGGTGCCATTTTCACAGCAGATGCTGATGTCAGGCTTCTGTGGGGACACCTTACAAAGAAAGGTGCTGACTCCTGGAGATTCCACTCCTTGCTGTATCCTTGCCAGTGCATCAGAACCTTTGACTCAAAGCCTTTCTTCTGGCTCACAGAGCTTACCTTTTTCCAAGTCATCTTTCAACTTGAGTTACATATCTTTACAGATGTCTTGAGGATGACAGTTCAATTTTGCAGCAACCTCTACTTCTTGGTTCCAAAGCAAAATGAAAAAAAATTATTTCAAATGTTTTGGCAAAATAATAGTCATATCAGAATGCCCCTTCTCTTCTCAACATCTCTTGTGGAAGAGGGTTGCTGTTAGAGCACAATTTTTTAGCTTGTGAATTCTTCATATATGTTCCAATGGGTATTTTACAGCTCCACCAAAGAAAGTTTTGTCAAGCTGTGCAAGGCTAACTGCAAACCAGAAATTGCCTACCTACAAATGACAAGTTGCTATGACTTCACCAGGTGATCACCAGAATACAGATACATGGGCATAATGCTGACCTGGAGGCTCTGCAACATTTTGAGTCCATCTCAGCCTATGGGCATTGTCTGTCTGCTATGTACACACGTCTGGTCCAGTAGGAACTGGGAGCTGTGTTGTCCTGTCTTCTGTCCAAAGAAAGTGTCCCACCTGGCTGGATACAGATTTCAATAAATTCACATAATTTCTAGTGAATGGAAGTATCACCAAAATGTTCTCAGCAGATCTGTTTGTGTAGGTCCCTCAATACTATTTGGCCACTGTCTCTAAAAAAATCAGCCATCTGGAATAACTTTAACACAAAATTATATGTTACTGTGCAAGTTCAGTGCTCCTCGCAAACATCGCTTTCTTCTTTTCAGATGCTTCCAGGTAAAATTTGTGTGTTTATTCTTACCTACTTGCTCTGGGATTTATGTAGCATTAATGGGAGCTAGCCACATACAGAGATGAAAATGAACTCAGGTGTGTTTCTAGTTTCTTACTTTGGGAAGCATTCCCTTTTCCAGTGGCAAATGTGGCATTTATGTACAAATGGGTTGCAAACAGGATGGCAGAACACTGCTAGCTGGGTAAAGTGTAACAATAAAAAACCCATTGAAATCCTCAGATTTCTTTGAGAAATTGGTAAGTTTTATGAATTTTCTCCTCTCAAATGTTCTTAAAAGGCAGTTTCCTTCTTAGAAGTGTTTTGTACACAATTATTTGCAATACAGGTTTCTGAAGCCTGCCTTAGCTTTCTCTATTTTTCTAAGTGCTTTAGTGGTGAGAAGTAAACATTTTGCATCCTCGACTTCATTTGCTGTTGTATGTTCTTACTGTGTTGTAGAGGCTTATTGTTTATAGGAAGTCATTCTCCTTTCAGTTTTCCTCTATTTTCTCACAGCTTAAATTCCTTTCTCCCTTCCCTTCCCCATCCCTTTCCCCTTCCCTATACTGGCCCCCCTACTTCCCTACCTCCCCTCTGTTTAAGACAGAAATGAAATTTATTACATACTTGAGGAGGGTTTTTTGTAAGCTTTCTGTCTCATACCAGGTGTTGTATGAGCTACTGCTTTGATTTAACCGAATGCTGGACTATCTGCAGGAACAGACTAATACGTCTTTACAGGGATGGGTTCTGGTATGTTGTTTTGTCATATTTATATATTATGATTCTACTCCCAAATGGGGATTGTGCTACTATACAGGATATGCAACTGCAGAATGACTTCACACTGAGAAAAAAAGTGTTAACAAATTGAATAGTAATGAATTAACCTGCAGAAAAAGCATTTTGCCCTAGTACACAGAAACCCTGCATAACTAGAGCATATAATTTTAAATGAAGCAGGCTCTAGGAATGCCTCAATGGATGTGATGTCGACAGTAGCTCATAATTCATGGATATGAATTATGGCTGGATATCAGGAAAAAACTTCCTGACATTGAGATCTATTAGGTTGTGGAATAATCTCCCATGGGAAATAGTGGAAATCCCATTGCTTAAGATCAGACTGATCACTAGGAAAGGGACAAATCCTGGCCTGGCCTCAATCTTTTAGGGCAAATTAATTAATTGCTTTAACATATGCCTTCCCATCAGTCTAGACAAGTGGTGTCTTCTGGTATTTGCCAGGCAGGAGCAACAACGGCAGCTGTAGTATGAGCTGCCCTACCTTGCCCCATGGCTGTGCTGCCTCTGCTTGTGAAGAGATCACCACCAGGGCTGAAAAAAAGGGGTGCCTTTGAGCCCCTCCAGAACTGTTCTGGAGAATCACTCTGCTGGCTTCTTGGAGGCCAACTGTGAAATAAACTGGGCTGTCTTTTTGGCATGGAGGAGTGGCTGGTTTCCAGCTGCAGTGCCCTGGACTAACCTGCATGTGAGGGCTTAGGTGTGTGAGCAAGACCAGCACCCCAGCTGCTGGGCATAAGAGATCCCACTCAGGATCCTTAAGACCAGGAAAGGGAATAGGAATCTTTTCCACAGTGTGAACATCTGTTTTCCATGAGGTGGGTAAGCCTACCCGAGTGTTCCCTGAGCTCAGCAAACACCCTGAGCGGCCAGTGGCTGATGCGAGCCTGTCGTTTGCAGCAACAAATTATCTGTGACTGAATCATTTTAAATATTCCCATTTTATTACAAGTAGATAATGTATTTAATGCACACGATTTACCTTTAATTGGGGGGGGGGGGGGGTGGAAGTCTTCAACTCTTGAGATGGCTGTAGCTAAAACTATTAAATCAAGCTTATTTCCTTGTGAGCAGAAACTGCAAGTAAATGCAAGTAAAGTGATGGTTCTGCAGTGATGACATTAATGTATACAAGTAGGCCAAGCTTTGAGTTCTGATTATTTAAAAAAAAAAAATATATATATATATATATAAAAGGTTTAAAAACAAGGTTTGACTCCAAAACTTGAACTAGAAGATGGTAAATGTTCCTCCTAGGCTAAGCAGCAAAGGAAAAATTGAGAGAGAGAGATGTGCTTGCATCACTTTGAGGTGGGGAGGCTTGGCAAATTATGTTGTTAGAAATCATTAAAATATATTTAAATGGAATTACCATGATGAGTGATGTAAGAGCCATGTTTCTTCTCTTCTCCTCCCTCCCCCCCCCCAATTTTACATGCAGAATAACAAAGTGTGTGGCTCCAGTCGGTACCCAACAGCAGCTGCTTGCTTGCTGGTCAAGAATTGCAGCTGCTGTATGTGCACAGCCTTAACAAACATACACACCATATGTAAAAGATACTTTTCTGATTGAAATTACATGAAAGGAATGTCAAAGAGCTGCAGGATCAGAAAGAAAGAACCAGATTGATTTTTTTTCTTGATTATACACTAACAAAAAAATAAGTCCAATTAAAGAGAAGTCTTCTGCCCTCATGCATATGAAAGGCATTGTGCAGGCATAACTAAGGCAGAATTTGACTCCCAAATTAACTCATTTGCTGGATGCAAAACGGAAAGAAAATCCTTATGTCCAGCTTATAAGTGTATATAATGAAAAACTGCAACAGCAGAAAACTGTATTCATATTATATCTCTAATTCAGGAAAATATTAATCACACTGATGTTCAGCAGCCTGTTTAAATACACGCTTAAGTACTTTACTAAGTACTGCCTGTAAACAACTCTATATGATGGTGCATTAACATAGTACAGAGTTTATCTATATACTCTCTCCAGAGGACTGCAATTATTTTAAGTACCGTGGCAGCCAGTAGCACAGAGCTGGATGATCTGTGGTGTCCAAATCCCAGCCTTCTGGCTAGTCCCCATGCAGCCCTTGTCTCCCAGCTGCATTACCACTAATGTGTGCACAATCTCGTTTTAACTTTGTTTTATTCAGCAGAATCACGACTGCTGGAATCAGCTGGGCATTTACTGGCTCCCATTAACTTCAGCTCCAGGAAAGAAAACCATGTTCAGGGCCGAGATGTCCCATGTTAGGGTTTATACAATACTCAGGCTTCCAACTTAAGTCCTGTTAATGTGCAGGATGTTTCAGGGGCTTTCTGCACCGGGGCATATTTCACCCAGCAAGACTGGAGCCACTGTCCTGTCAGCTCCCAGGCTGTCTCTAGCACTGCTCCAAGAAATGATCACTTCAGCACTCAGAAATTTGATTTTTCTTAACTGCAAAGATTTGCAACATCAATAAAGCCCTGACATAGCATCCTTTTTCCTGAAGCCATGAGTTGGCTTCACTCCAGCAGCTTTATTTTAGCAGCCTGGCTTCTCCTCAGAGAGGCAGGGCTGCCGTGGAAAGGGGTTCCCCCCCCAGGTAAAGCATTGGTGCCCACCTGAAGTAGTTGCAGTCACTTCAGGGCTTTCATTTGAAACTTTCAGTATTGGAAAATAATTCATTGTCATCAGAGAAAATAATGAGGGAAAAGTGTGCTGGCTTTACATGGCACAAAGCAGTGCTGTTCAGTGGGAATGAATCTACCTCTTGATATCATGTTTTTTTACCTCTTCTTTCTTGAAGTCCCTAACTACCTTTTTGCATTGTGCAAAAAATGTTCTTGAGGGCTCTGTGTTTCCCCTGAGGCTCAGAGGCTTTGCAGGATGCTGCAGGGTTAGTCTTCAGTGGCTGCTGGAGTGGCCCAGGGGTGCAAAGCCGGGGGTGGGGATCCTCTTCCTCTTCACAGAAGCAAGGCTTCAAAAATAGCACTAAAGTGGGAAGCGAATGATTGCACACCAATTTTGGGTGTCAGGAGCCCCACAGAGGGTGCAGGTGGGGTTGAGGAGTAGCCGGTTTTGGTTGGTTGGGTTGGACAATGAGGGCAGACACCAGAGCTGTTCATGAGTCCACAGCTTGAATCCATCTTGCGTGGCCTCCAGAGGCTGGTGCAGAAATGTCAGGCAAGTGTAGTAGGAAAAATATCCCACACAAGCAAAGGAGAGTCTGGGCTATTAGAGGTAAGAAAAGAGAATGGTGTGGACCAAATTCATATCACTCTGTGAAATCTGTAGGTGAATTGTACTAAGAATTTAATGTCTGTTCTGCTTATAAATGATTTGGGGTTGTCCAGTAGAGCAACCCACAGACAGATACTAAAAACTGGGACTGGGAAGAAATATTCAATTTACCAATTTTTGATCATTTATATACACCTTTTTAATACGTTGTTTCCTGCCACTGGTGGATACAGAACCTGCTGAACTCAGGCCCTTGACCAACTGGGACCTTTAAAACAAAGGAGAACTTGAGAGCACACCAGTTGGGGCTAGGTCAGTAACATGAAGTCAGTTCAGTTACCACTACACCACACCATAACAATTTTGGTACTCACAGTTCTACCCTGGGACTGTCCCCTCAGAGCACAACAATAATACTGCCCTTTGTCATGTGCCCAAATAAAGCGTGACTGAGTACCTAATTCTGATTACTTCAGGGAACTTGCTGCAGAGCTACATTAACTGTGTTGCCAACAACTTTATCTCTGATCTTGCACATTTAGTATATTAAGACAAAGCTTTGTGATTCAACTGATTGTTTTTCAAATGGGATGTTTTGATCTTACGGTTGAAAATTAAAAGTTAATTGAAAGTAAATTGAGGAAAGTCAATTGAAGGGTCATCGAGCATATGTAGTGTCTTGGATATAGTGGTCTGGCTTGTAATTTTTGAAAGTGTTTTGGGCTATCGGCACTTATACTGTAGACCAGAGAACAAATAACTAAGCCTTCAAGGTAATATGATTTGAAGACAAGATTTTTGCAAACTTGCTTGGTATTCATTTTTATCAAAACTGTTTATGCACCCTGGTGCTGCAATAAGAATGAATTTCTATGTGAAGATCTAGTGAAATGGATCTCAGCAAGTGTCCCAAACAGGTTTTTGCAGTCGTTCAGATGTTCCACATATTGCAGAACACCAAAGAGTACTTTTTGTCAGAAAACAAAATAAATTGGAGGACTTACCATTTGAAAGCCTACATACAGCTGATCATACAGAGCTGTCTTTGCAGACTTAATGTCTAAAGTTTGACTTTAGGGACTCTACAGAATTTTAATGAAGTTACTTCTGTAATAAATATTCCATACTGCTTCTTGGGATATGTAGAGTCAGTGCGAAATTTCAGTGTTTTATTACTGTGTAAATAGGGTACAGTGGCATAAAGAGTAGGTTGCTTTCATCAGCTCATTTTACATTGAAATTGCATTTGAATTGGTTTCTATTCTTTGTTTGCCACCTGTGGAAGTTTTTTGAGTCTGGATCTTTTGTAATTCTGTTGTGGCCAAAGGATTGCAAGGGATCCAGCTGATCTGCTTTTCCACGAGGTAGCACCCACTAGTTGAGCCACAATGCCTGCTAGTGCTGGTGTTCCTAAGTGGTTACAAATGTAAGGTAAAATGTGCTCATTTAAACAATGTAATCAGTGCTTAAGGTAGTTTAAGCTAGTGGCTTCTTCTAATTTTAAGAGACTACAAGCAATTACCCCAGCCCAGCTGATAAGTGGTGGCTTCCTCGAGCACAGTGCTACACCAAAGCAATAATGTTGATCATCTGTTTGTTCTCTGTAGTATGAATCAAAACTGTTTGTATCAGTGGTAACCTAATTTGTGTAAAACACATTTATTTTAGCCAGATGTGGATCAGCAGTCTCCATATTAATATATATGAACAAATGCTCTGCACTTGGGATTATATGCTGTCTTTATTAATTTATATAAAGACTGCAAACTCCTTAGGCAGAATTGGTCTGCATTAATGTCCAGTAGTGATGCACTGTGCATTTTATCAGCATTTTTGCCATGAATTAAAGAAAGAACAGCTCAAATGCACTTTCTTATTTTATTTCCTTTGTTCTTCTTTTTCTGCCACATTTTTTACATCTGCTTCTCTTTGTGAAAATCCAAATTCATCAGGAATGAAAGTTAAATTGAGTTTTCACCTGCAGGGTATGTGATGGGACATACAGTTGGGCAGGTACGTATCTGTCTGCCTGTGCTCCTCTCCCAGTTCACAGCTAAAGTGTAATCCTGCCAAATTCAAGTGCTGCAGTGCCACTTGGATATACCCCTGCATGTGGCTCTTTTGGGGTGGTTTTTGAGACACTTGCAGGGAAATCAGTCTGTACAGTATTGTCTGTGACAGGCTGCAAAATGCAAGTTATTCCACGTCTGGGGTAAAGAGGAGAACTGAGGGTGTGCTTACCCCTGCCAGTACTTCTGCCCTGTGTTAGGAGCATTCTCAGCAGCTGCTCTCAGGTAGTTTTCCTCTGCTGAGCAGGAGGACTTTCCCTATTCATACCATACTAGGAAAAGAAAAGACTGACTGCAAAATCATCCTGGCTTTTTGGTCTCCTTCTCTTGGCCATGGAGAAGGAGTCTGTAGGAGCTTACAAGGCTGGGCGAAGTCATGAGAGGGTACTGTGCAGGGGATCTAGGATGCTGGTATTTTTGTGGGAAGCTGGAAGAAGCTGGTTGTTGGGAAGGAGTGTTTGGTTGTATTTTATATACAGGTTTAATATAAGTAGTGTTATTGGGATGGGTGGTGCCTTCAGAGGGACAGTTCTTGTGAGCTGTTGGGGAAGAGTGAGAGAAGGCATAATTCAGCAGCACTGGAAATGCAGGTAAATACAAGTCCCTTCGCGGATGACTAGACATGTTTCAGCTTCATCGTGCCTTCCCCAAAAAATCATTCTTTAGAGAGGTGAGAAGAGAGCTGTAATCTGGCCACCATTATGCAGTTCATTTGGGGATAACTGAGTAAAGCACTGTCTTTCCATTGGAAAGGACTGACTCTTTTAGAAAGTATTTTAATTCTGTAGTTCTCTTTTTGTGTCACAGTTTCCTCACGTCCTCTTTCCTCTTCCTTACCCCTGTAATGAGGAAGCATGCTCTTTGTTAAAAGCGAGGATGTTGTTTTTACCCAGCTTCCAGATCATTATTAAGAGAGAGAGGGAGAGAGATTTGGCGGCGTATTGGTGGGGACGGGAACTGTGCCTGCTATATTTCACTGGGACTGGCGCGTGGAGTAGAAAAGCAGATGTGTGTGGACTGCCAGAGAAATCGCTGACTGATCCTTGCGCAGTCTGGGTTCGAGGAGCTGAGACAAGACAAGGCAAAGCAGGTATGACTGATACCCGTGCCAAAGCCTGAGCACCTGCCGTGCCCATTGCAGGCAGCGGGAGCTCCGCATCCGCCAGGATTGATGCACCGAGCATTCCCCGGGGTCTGTGTACTCCGTTTGATTTCTTCCCTTTCACGCCGAACACGGGGAACAAGCAGAAGTTAACTGCTTGGGAGGAAGCTGGCTATGCCTTTTTCTGTGCTGCGTTTCACCTCTTTTGTTTTTCGGTTGGCTTCAAAACCTGAAGCCAAAAGATGATTGAAACGCCTCTCCGCGGGGAGGGGGGAGCCGAGCGCACCGCACCCCATCTAGCGGCTTAGCCTCACACTGCCGGCGGCAAGGAAATGCGGCAGCAGCAGCAGCAGCAGCAGGAGGAGGAGGAGGAGGAGGAGGGGGAGGAGGAGGGCTCCTGCAACTCCGGCCATGGGCTTCGGAGACTTCGGACTCCGCGGCACCTCCGTGGGTGATTCAGAGATGCTGAAGCAGCAGGAAGGTGTTAGCTGTCTGTCAGACCTGGGGTGGATCACACACGAGGGACTCGCACCCAGCTTGGAAAGAGTGTTAGACACACGGCAGTACTAAGCCCTCTGGAGTTAAGAAATGTGAGAATTAAGCTGCCTCTGCAACCTTAATTCGGCCTCTGTTTGCATAAGCACTAAGATAAAATCTCCAGTGATATCACACATTATTCTTTGTCACACGTCAGTGCACAGAAGGGACTGCGCTGAATTTCTGCTCACAGCATTGAGAAATGCTCTGTTGTTCAGCAGGTATATCCTGTCTGTCACATGCTTCTGAAATCTTCAGAAGACAGTTTTTTCACAAGGTTTTCTTCACAGGCTTCACAACAACAGAGGCTAACTGCTTCATGGGCATTCATTATGGTATTTTTGTACCATCCTCTTTGTGAGGAGCACAGTCTATCATTGTTCCCATTTTGCAGATGAGGAACAGAGGTGCAATGTGGTTAAAGTCAAAGGTAACCTTTACTTTGGGGTGCCTATTTCAAGACCCCTCAGACCATGCTTTCCAGATGGCCTCTCCCACCTGCTTCTGTTATAGCAGTGAGCACAGAGCACTCCTGCATATCAGGCACAGGGATCAAATCAGGCTCTGAAAATCAAGCACAGGTAAATTAATGTTCTCAGAACAGGAGAAATGGGTAGCTGTAGAAAAAAAAACAGCTTAAACCAAAATGAAAATATACTTTCTTCTTTTCAGGATCATTTTTCTGCCAGATTCTTGCTTTAAAAAGACTCACTGGGGGGTTCCGAGGAGAGACTCTGCTAGTATGAGGATTGGCCTGGATTCCCTGGGCTGTAAGAGGAGCAGGGCCACAGCAACCCTGGGTTAAACCCATTTTAATGGCTTGGTATTATGTGCTGAGGTTGAAGTTTCACAACCATTACAAGCTGATCCAAACTGGTGCTGCTGCTAATACATCAGTCCTTCCCTTCTTCTCATGGCCTTGCACTCCTGCTCACTCCAATTCGTGAGGCCAGGCAGGGAAGCCTAGTGGGGAACAAATCAGGGTTAAATTCAATGCACCTTAAAAAAATAATGTGGTTTCTTGATTGTTTATTTCTTGGTTTCCTGTGTGCATCGGCCATCACAAAGAATGATGGATCCTGAGACAAGAAGGGGCTGAAGTGCTTTTTGCAGTGACGGTTTCCGCAGACCTCTGGTGTGCATGGGACTGGACCTTCAGCAAAAAGGTTCTCCTGGGAACCAGGAGGTGTTCACATGACTGGGTTCCACCCAGATGTGCTGACAGCAGAGGAATGTGAAGACTGCAAGTCTTAGAGTTCTGGATCAGTATGTGCTGCTGTGTTTGCAGATTTTGCTGTCTCTTCCTCCAGTTCCAGTGCTTTTGCCAGGTCCCCTCTGACCTGTCCTGATCCATCCCTGCCATTTTCAGTTTCATTCCGTTCTTCAATTCAGTCTCCACCACAACCTGGTCCAAGCCATGTTTACTAGCACAGTGAGTCCCAGTTTTGTTCATGCAGACTCTGTGTCTCAATCCTTGCTTTCCTTCCCCTAAGTGAAAATTATACTTCCCTGAACAATACTCTTTGCAAAATAAATGTCTTCAACAAAAGATGCAAGCCAGTTGAAGATACTTTGTTATGTATATTTTAAGTATTTGGGATTGACCACAACAGCTTTACTTTAGTCTACTTTCTATGCTGAATCCTGCAGTGCCAGCATGGCCAGTGATTTGAATTAATATGACCTTTCATCCTGTTTGTCAGCAGTCCATGACCATGCACTAGTGTGTGATTTGTGAATTATTTGTGATTCCATGTGAATGTGGTTCAGCCCATGAATTTTGACACCTCTTGATTTAAATAGCAGCTACTTGTGCTGTGATACTTAGCTTGGTATTCAGTTTTGAGAAACGTGGTTTTCCGTCTGTTTCCTGACTGCTTTCTAAATCCACAAAAGGTTTTTGAGAACACAGGACAAAATTTTTGGTATGAGTACTCCTATGGAGTGAATTTTTTGGATTGTTATGAGTAGGCATCACAACACATTTTTCACAGCTGCTTTTTATGAAAATATTAAACGGTACTGTTTTTATACAAAGCAGAAGAAAATTAGCATAAATTTAGTCCACATCTATTAATGGATTTTTTTTCAGCTATACATTCTCATTTTGTTTTCTATGTATAGATTTACAAAGTAAGTAATCTGTGCCAATTTTACTTAAGTATGTGGTTTTTCTGCGCCAGTCAAATTTCCTACCCTGAATTTGAAAATTGTCCATGGGTCTGCCATTCCCCTTCCTTAGGAGCTCATCTGTGGGGAGAGGTCTAGGAGAGAAACATTTCTGCCTGGTTTTTGTTGGAGAAACCAGTCTTTGGTGTTACCTAATTTATGTGGATCGATTCCTGTGCTTCCTTCTGTATTTGTATTTGTCTAGCTCCTACGTGGACATTTCTGCTTCTGCATGCTGTGATTGGGCATGCTGGAAGTTAAACATGTTGGAGTTCCAGGCTTTTCTTCAGATACCCATATGAGGTATATATCTTGTGGGAAAGGAAGATTTTTTTCCAGGTGGTAGGCATTGGACAGATCCTTCCATCATCTTCTGCTTTAGTTCTTTAGGTATGGGCTGGACTTTCTTGTAAACAAGATCTTTCATTTGCAAATACTGAAGTATTTAAAAGGAAAACTTGAAAAATCCGTAGCAGTTAATTTTAGCAGTGAATTCAGTTTATCTACTATGAATGAACTTAGGTGTATTGAAACTGCCTTTTTAATACGGTGAAATATGGGTAAACCCCTCCTCTATGTAGAGTTTTCCAAATGGAAAATCACATTTTCTTCTTTTGGAATCATTTCCAGACTTAGTGGGAAAGAAAACAAAACCTTTTGGTAACTCTAAAATAGTATGTTAGGCAGGAGTTGAGAGCAGAGTAGGAAGTAGTGAGACTGAGAGAGAAGATTGTGAAAGATTTGGGTTTTGGGGCGGTAGGGGCCAAGTAAGATATTGCTGCATGTGATTAATGCCTTTAAAGATATGGGTCCCCGAGGAGCATCAACAGGATCCAGCCAGGGAAACATAAAGAGGGGCTGTGATTGTCCTGAGCTTGGAAGGTTGCCTTCAGAGGAGACCAGGAGAATGTGTGCATCTCAAGGTCAGGTAGAAATTGAGCCATAAATGAATACAACTGGTCACAAGCAGTTGGGCATTAACACACCATTCCTGGTTATGGTTTTTTGCCCCGTGGCACTGTTGGAAAAGGGAATGCATGTCCTTGAGCTGACATCTTGGAGAATCTGAAAGCCCCCTGTGGGACAAAACAATATTTCTTTCCAGAGCTCTCTAGCAACTCTGCAGTGGTTTTCTCCCATCAGGGACTACTCATCATTTCGTCCATGAGAAGCTTTTGTTGTGCAAAATGTCACATCATGAGACTGTTATGATGTGACGAGATGTCATTTCCCAGGAATACATGTTGGGCTCTACTTCAGTGATTGTAAACCCAGGCCTGAGTAGGTACGCAAGATATTCTACTGGGGAGCAACCATCACTGAGGTAACATTGCATAACTCATGGTGGTGGACAAGTGTCTCTTGATAAATGGTCTGTGGAAATCCCTGGGGCATCTGGATGGTGAGGGGCAACCTTTAGCGGGTAGGTGGGTAAGCAGGGAGTAACAAAACAAGAAAAATTGACACTTTGAGTCTTTCTACAGGACCATGCATTACATCCTCTGCTCCAAGTCGTGCCAAGATGTTAGGTGTGTTCACTTTCATGAACTTCTCAAAGCTGCA
Source organism: Corvus moneduloides (assembly GCF_009650955.1). Taxonomy (NCBI): domain Eukaryota; kingdom Metazoa; phylum Chordata; class Aves; order Passeriformes; family Corvidae; genus Corvus; species Corvus moneduloides. The sequence continues at coordinate 118,774,202 of NC_045476.1, read as the reverse complement.
TCAGCAGCTCAGCTGCACGGAGTCATTCCCATGGGGAAGGCAGCAGGGGAGCACAGCAGAGCGTGTATGGGTTTTCTATGCACTTCCTGGGGAAGATTGTGTCAGGGTTTGGTACAGGAACATCAGTTTTTGAGGTGTGAGTGCAGTATTTTTCTTCCTTATTTAAACATTGTTGATCCAAGTAGGCATCTTTATTACTCAAATGAAATCCAAATGGGTGCTTGTGGCTTTGAAAGTGTATGGATAAAAATTGATCATGCAAACATCCAAATGTATATGTTGCTGTAAACTCAATAGAATGTTCTGCCATTGGGTGAATTTCGCCCATGGAAACAGACAGGTCTGTATTCAGAACTTGCATCCAAGTAACTTCAAAGCAATTTATCTCAGGAGGGAGCTGAGCATGCTAGCTATTCCTGATGTTATGTTTGCCTGGTTGGTGTCTCAGCATGAGTTTAAGTGTCCTATTTTAGATGCTCACATATGAAAATTTTAGCCCACTAAAACAACTAAACCAAGAAACCCCCTGACCTCTGGAAAAACCTGGCTGGTGTTACTCCAGAGAATGTATAAAAGAATAACTCTTGACATTTGAATGAAAAAGATTTTTTTTTTTCATTATTAAGAAACATCTTCACAGTGAGAAATACCCTAATTAGTACAAAATATCATTCACTGTGTTGTGAATGGACTTTTGATCTGCTCAGATAACTCTTTCTTGGTGCTCATGTTATCCTGTAGCCTCAGCTGAAGTATGAACAGTGTCCTAGATGAGCTCAGCAACTCTGTGCCCATCCTACTTGTGATGGCTTGAATGAAGTTGCCACAAAACTGGCATGGGAAGGAAGAGGTGGTGAAGTTTCCAGCTGAGCTCAGTGGTGCAGCTTCTCAAAGGTGACTTTGAGGTACAGTGCTTCATCATAAGACTTTCTGCTTCTGGTAACTGCTGTTGGATTGTCCCAGGCATCCCCTAATGAATTGAGCTCAGACTCAAGGCTGGCACTGCTATGCTACTAGAAAAAACATTTCACATGTATTTGCTTGAATTTGAGGTGACAGAATGTAGTTTGGCCAGGAATGTTAGTGGGTATTTGCCATCTATGTTGATTGTTCTCTTCTTTTAACTTTATTTTATTATCTTTGAGCATAAAATACCAGTGGTTGAATATGTGATGCCTTTAAAGCCAGTGCAGAACTACCACCACATTCACTGAGGCTAGAATTTCATACTTGTCGTGGTCAGTCTTTCCCCACAGTTACTAAATAACAAACAACTGAACAGAACAATTCACAGAGGAATCCCAGTATTAATTTATATAACCTCCTTGGTCAGAAATAGCAAGTAGCATTCTGTAATAAATGCATAGTCTTTCTGCAAATGATGTATGAAACACAGAAAGGTGAACAGTATCTGATACTTTGTTCTCAGGAAGTAGTTGGACCAGCTGTGGTCTGCCCAGCATTTTGCCGATAGGGTTGGGAATTAAGTGAATATTGTGTCTCTGCATGAATATTGCATCTGTCACGACCAAATCACAGTCTCCTTAAGTGAGTCCGTAGGTGCCTTCTGTACTGGAAGGAGACATCTCTCATTGCTCTGCCCTCTTCAGAGCTGCAGAAATAACCAGTTTTCAAGAAGCAGTATTTGAATATTATGTAGTCAATAGGATAGACTGTTAATATTGTGGAAGGTCATAATTGACTCCATATGTCCTCTGATAATGACATCCTTGTTCTGGAAACACACTCTTGCGTCATCTGCACAGGTCATTAGAGATGCTGAGCATGACTTCTTGGTGTGTACTGAGTCTTGAAGGGGCCATGCTCAAGATGTGCAGTAGTTGAGAAGGAGATTTCTTGGCTTTCCTTATAGTACCTCCTGTATCTCAAGCAGCTGAATGCTTCAGGGAAGTAAAAAATTTATGGGGTTGCGTTTTTTGTTGTTGTTGGGGTTTAGTTTTGGAGTTTTCTGGTTGGTTTGAGGGGTTTTTTTGAGTAGAGGAATCAAGTACAATTTCTGAAAGGAGTTTTTAGCAGAGCAGGGGAATGGCTATAGGCTGTATCACAGATTTCAGATCTCCTGGGACCAGAGCTCATTCTCCTCCTGTCTTGAGAAGTGCTATTCCAGTTCTCCCTTCTTCCCTGGTAGTTAGTGTTGAAGGGACGATAGACGGGAAGGTGTAAGGAGGAGGAGGAGGAGGAGCCGATGACCCTTTGATTAATGTATGGAGCACAACCAGATGCTGTTTCCTAAACGTGCAGTTATTGGCAGAAACTAAGCAAAACTGGGTAAGACAAAGAGCACACATTGTTGCTTGTTAGGTGTGTGAGGTGTATGATGGAGGTGCCTTTGAAGCATCATTGCATCTGGTTGACCTCACAGGCTTCATAGTTGAGAGTGTTTGATTTCCTGAGCATTTGGCTATAACCTGTAGTCTCTGATTTTGAAAGTAGGTCCCAGAACATTGTCTGGTACTTTTTATTAGCTGAGCTTCGGTATATGTGAGGAATTTCTTCTTGGGATATCTATCCTGATATGCAGTGCTGCTGTGTCTTCCACCTGCATCTGTATCTGAAGAACAGTTGAGTGTCACCTCCTGCACAATGTCACTGATCTTTGTGTAGTGAAGTGTTTCTTAGCAAACACCACTGCAGTCTTGGTGTCCACTGCCTTCCAGATCATTCTCAAGTATAAATCTTCCATTTGGTTTTCACCTAGAATGCTTTGCATGTTACATATCTGTCCCTGAGAAATTGCCTTCCACTTTACCAAGGGTGTCCTACCAATCACACATCAAATGCATGGGAAGGGGGCTGGTGGGAGTGCTGTCTTCAGCAGGGGTGTTTGGACCTGTTTGTGCTCTTGGTCCAGGCGGGCATGGGCGTCCTGAGGTTTTGGAAATGTGTGTGAGGGGCAGGGACTTAGAAGAGGTGGTTTTTCAACTACTCTATTTATAATCTGTCTATCTCACATATTTCCCTGGCACCTATCACCTTGGTATCTAAACATGCTTCTCAGATGACCATGGCTTTTATCTTCACCTCTGTTTAATAGTGTTTTCACCTTCTTTTTAAATCAGTCTTTAATAAAGTTAAGAATTCTTGCACAGGGTTTTATAAACATGTGTTATTAAATTTTAAATCTGTTTTGAAAGTGCCTCTATCCTACTCCCTCCTAGTAAAGTGACCTTTTTAAATGGAGGGAAGTGGGTTTAGATGACAGTCATGATAAATGCGGTCATGTTCACTCAATAAAATAAGGCCCAGTGCATTTGAGGATAAATCAGTGAAATGTACAGCCCCACCTGTCTGTCTCCATCATTCATTTCCACTGTCACTTTCACAGTGGCTGATGGATCACAGTTGCTGTAAAATTAGACAGCCTTTAATCTCATTTCATCCTGATTAGCTTCTCCTTACCCTTTCCCTCTAACTCACTGACTGACACGCTAAAAACTCACACCGGGCTGTGTTTGAGCGTGGCGTACAAACTTCTCTTCAAATACCCTTTTCATGGGGCAGGCAGGTGTTCCAATGAGTTGAAACTGAAAAATGAGAAGATGGGATTTTCACACTATTAAAGCAAAACAGCAGACAAAGACTCGTGTAAAACTAATGAAAGCGGCAGCCTGGCCAGACCATGTGGTGGGGCAAATTCTTCCTGTTACACCCTGGCAAGCCCAGTGAGTTTGACAAGATTGCTTCTACTAGAATTTAGCATGCTCATTGCCATGTAATTTTGACTGTTGTCTATGAAAAGTTAGGTCCTATCTGGGTGTATGTTCACAAGAATCACAGTTTACAGTGCAAGTCTTCTGTGCTCTCAAGTGACATTTTATAGTGGAAAAATTCACTCACATAGTTTTGATTTCTGTGTGTAACCAACCCATGATTCTGAGGGGTCAAGGAGAAAGACTGTGAGGTGGTTGATTTCTCAGTTAAGAATCCCTTCCCTCTTAGATGTCCACAGTGTTGCTTCATCCTCCCTGTTTTGTCCAGCTCCCTTCAGCCCCATGGGCAGATTCATGAGACTAAGAACAGAGTTTTCCCCAAAGCTCTGAGAGAAACAAAGGTCACAGTAAAGGTCTGCAGTGTTTTATTGCAGTCACCTTTCTTTCTGAAGGCCAAATACCACCCTCCTTTCTAAGGCAAGCTTCCTTTTAGCTTTCCCGTGAGTTATGGATGGTAGTTTGGGTCATTTGGGCCCAATCCTGTATCAGTAGGAATGTTGCCATCAATTTCAGTAGGAGCCAGGATTAAGCCATTAGTTTTCAAGGTTTAATTATCATAATAATTATGGGAGTCTTACTGCATACCTTATATGCATGGGAACAGCAGAAAAGCTTAAAGCAGAATTTCTTCCTCTACTGACCCTGTTTGTGTCAATGTGGTGGATAAATAGACACAAATGTTTGCAAAAGTGAAAACACAATGTGAAAAATATGCATGTGTGCTGCCTGCAGACAGTTTTTTCTGTAAATGCTGGAGCTCTCCAGACTGACCAGCAGAAGAGGTTGAGGGTGCAACCACCAGCTTGGACTTAATTGGAAACCATAATATAGCATTCTATTAGTTAAAAATTGAAGCCCTTGCAGACTGATCCTGGGGAGTCTTGTCTTAAGAGGAAGGGTCCCAAAAAGCATCTAAGGAAGGCAGCAAATTTCTCATGGGAGACCAAATTCCTTATTTACTACAAGAATCCACAAAATCAAGAAAAGTTCTGTAGTTTTGAGAGAGATGATTTTAAAATAGGGAAGTGTCTAAGACTAAAAAGTGAGATAATGATGATATGGTGTCTCAAAAGATAGCAAAAACCAACTTCATTCTTTCATCCTACTGTAGGAATCTCTAGGTAATATCTTTTGCAATGTCTAGTATAGGATTAGTTCCCAGTCAATATAAAGTGAACCAGTAACAAATAACTTTAATTAATGAACCTTCACTGTACCTGGCTGCCTAATTTAAGAACTGCTTCACTTATGTGACTTGTAAGAGCACAGACTATGAAAAAGATATTCGACCTTTACTAGAAACTAAAAACATGCCTTATTTATTCATCATTGCCTGGGCAAAAACTTCAGTAAGAGGCTTAAATGAGCCCACTTGATCTTTAAGAAAATATGTCCTAAATAGCAAAGCTGTGCGTATTTCTTCTTATTATTATTTGCATATGTTATACTGCACAACTGCATTCCAAGAAAAATAAAAGATAATAAAACAAATGAAATGAGAGATATATCACCCAAAATAATCCAAGTGTGAGATAGGCTGCCTCTTTTTTTTTTTTTTTTTTTTTTGGCATTGGCAAAAGAGCACAAAGTAAGAGCTGGCCCTGAGTCATATTGATTTCCCACTGCACTGGTTTCCTAAGTGCTCTGTTGATCCGTGTCAAGCAATAAGTTCCCTGCCTGTACATGCACATCACCTCCCCATTTGTCCTCACCTAGATTTAAGGTGCCCATATGATGAGCTGAACAAGGACATAATTTTTCCTACTGGTGTCACTGGGCCAAAACTACTCTATGTGGTATGGTAACTAATGCTGTGTAAGTTTACATTTTCCATATAATATCATTACAGTGGGTATGGCACAGTGCAATAATATGTGTGTGTTATGTACATGTAATCCTTATTTTTGCATTTTAGCATTTGCAGTGGAAAACGTAAATTTTTAGAAATAAATGTTTGCATCTGTAGCTGGTCCGTAGTAATCACAATACCTCCCCCCCCAAAAAAGGGATACTGCAAACCTAATGCCACAGTTTTGATCTTTGTTAACAAAGGGCTTCCTGATTAGATGAATAGAAGATGTGTGATTGTGCTGCTAATGACATTGTACAGGAAATTAAGCGTATACATTTGGAAAAGGCATTAAATCAGCAGGACCTTAATTTAAAAACTTAAAACTGTATGGAAATGCAGCTTGTTCATTGCTGTGTAATAGAAAGCTACTGAACATACTGACTCTTCTTGTGGAAACATTACCAGCAGAACAAAGCTGGGCTGAGGTTTTTTTAATGTTTCCTAGCATACTAGGATTCCTAGCATCTGCTTATTTTCAGGGAAATATCATGCAACTTCACCCCTTTTTACAAGTTCTTTTTAGAGTGGCCTGTATGGCACTTGGGCAGGTGAGGGGGCACTGAGGGACCAGAATTCCTGATTTTTTCCTTTATTATTTTCAAAACTGAATTGCGTAAGTTTACTAAAAAGTGGCTTTGTCTGCTGCTAAGTCAGTGGATGTACCTGCTTGGGGTGACTCATTCTCATGGTAAAGAGGAAGTATTTGATAAAATCAGGATCCTGAGCTGACAAAGAATTCTTGCTTTGCTTGCAGTTATGCCATACAACAGTGCCCATCACTGTGTCGTGGAAGTGGAAAACTTCTTGTTCGTGCTGGGAGGAGAAGACCAGTGGAACCCTAATGGTATGTACAGAATACTCAAAGGCAGAGGGAGCATCTGCCTTCCTGTGCCTTCCTGTCTGTCAGGTCAGCTGATGTAGTGATTAGCAAGGGATTTTGAGGACCCTCAGCCTAATTGTTGAACCTGAGTAAAGGCTACTCTTCGGTATTGATATAATAAATATCTGGTACTTGAGCATTAGCATCTCTGTCATTCATCAGCTCCCACATCCCTTGAGAAATGCCACAGGCAGCAGAACAGACTCTTTCAAGTGCATGCACCAGGCAGCAGCTGTTAAGAATTTTAACCTTCATTTCCAGTCTCCTTCCAGTCATAATGTAATAATGCAATTGCAGTAGATGAATGCTTCTTTTCTATTGTCAAACAAGATACTCGCAGCTCAAGTTGTTAATGTGTTAATTATCTAGATTTGAGATTCTTAAACTGATCCTTTTTTCAGTCTTGTGCAAGAGCTTCTCATAGATTATCTGCTGCTACCTTCTTTGATTTGATTACTTCATAAATTTACCGCAAAGAGAAATTAAACAATTTAACAGGCTTCTGAGCAAAGCAAAAGGAGAATACCATGCCTTGCAAAATTCACAGAATTGTCAAGACATTGTTAAAAAGCTTGCACATGAAGAAAGAGTTGTAGTTGTAGCAGTCTGTGTAACAGAGATAATTATGACTGAGAAACCATAAAACAGCTTGCAGGTACACATTTTTACTTTAAAACACCAGAGGATCCAGCTGAAATTACGTATACTGCATATATTTTATTGTGAATGCCCCATTTCAGCATCTGCACTAAACCAAATTATAGAAAATTGTTACATCTGTTCACTCCCTAAAAACTGAGACAAACAATCCAGGCCACCCTATAAGCATGTTTCTGGTGTAGTTAAGAATATCACTATATGTCTTAGGAGAAGGGCCCTTTAGTTCTATTGTTGAATGCCCTTTATTTGAAACAGGAGACAGTGCAGTATCACTAATGACAATTTCTTTTAGGATCGTTGGCCACATCCATCCAGTGAGGGCCCCTGTTGTATTTGGTGGTAGGCATATGGATAGGCAGACCTTGTTCCAGACAGTTTATAATTAAATGGCCATGTCACACGAAGGGTAAAAGAAAAGAAGTATAATTACCCACATTTTAAAGATGTGGAAACTGACTTGGAAGGTGATGGAGAGATGGTAGAAGGGGTACATATCCTGCATTTGACACAGGAATCAAACACAATTGTTTGTGAGATGAATAGTACCTAAATTCTGAGATTGCTTAGATCTGGATCAACTCCTGAGCTGAAGATGTTGCTGAAGACATCTACCAACTTCCCTGTCCTGTGAATACCAGTGCTGGGATTTTTTCTGTAGGGAAGATAGAAATAAAAGAGATATGAGCATTGCTATACTAACCTCTTTATCAAATTGATCTTAATGAAAGTGGACCTGAAATCATAAACTATATCCTGTGCTACTGCTGGGCATATTCTTTCTTGAAACCAATTTGCTCTAAATGTGCAGCTACATGGGGGCAGTTCACACATACCCACTTGAATTTATGTTCAGGCTCTCATCTGCTATCCTCAGAGCCCAGGAGGGACTTCAGATGGACCTACCTGGAACCATCTTGCCAAGGCTTCACAAAGCTTCTACTTCAAATGAGAATTTCCAGTGTGAAGAATTATCTTGGAGATGGTGGCAATGGAAAGGCATTGCTTTAGCCATCAGACCATCTGGCTCTTGAGAAACTGCGTGGACCCTAAGGAGTGCTCATGCCTCCTTTGTGCTCTGCTGACTTCCTGACAGCCCAGAAAGTACGGGAGACATTTTTTCTCACTTTTACACATCCTCCCATGGCTATCCAGTCACAAGGGTTCTTGCATGAGTAAACACTGAGGAAAGCAGGGTGCACAACACAGGCATGGATTTAAGACCAACTTCATAACCTTCAGAGCCCAGCACCCTTTGGCATGGCTGCAGAGCAGAGAACAGCATCTGCCTCCTTTTGTCCCATCATCCTGATTTGCTAATCCTGATTTTTGTTCACTTGTCCCAGGTTCTGTATTCTGACAGGTGCATCCTAACATGTGCAATCTCCTGACAGGTGAGCGAAGGAGTAGATAAGAGTTCTCTTTCAAACTGAAGTCCAGATTTGCAGTCAAAACAGTTAAACCAGGCAGATTAAGTAGGTCATCAGTTCCTTTTCCTGCAATCACAGGAATCATATAGTCCCATTTTGTAAATTTTCTAAGCTACATTTGAAAAGCAGTTGGATTTTTGGCCCCCACTACTCCTGTTAGAAAGCTATTACAGAATCCAATTGCTCTGAATAACTAGGAGCCTTATTCTGGTATCCAGTAAAATTTATTCTTTGACTGTCTAAATCACCTTGTTCTCATGCCAAGGCTGGCCTTCAGTTTAATAGTTTTTCCCCTCCTGGAGATTCGTTCCTCTGAAGTATTACAGACAGCACTCCTATCCTCTTTCAGCCTTTGTATTTCTAGGTGCAACAGGTCAAGTTCTTTGTCTCCTGCCATAAGGTAAAACTTTTTGTTCTTCCTGTTGCCATAGTAGCTCTTCTCTGTGCCTGTTCTAGTTTGATTTCATCTCCCTTCCTGTGAAGGACTCAGATTTGGATCCTTCCTGCATTCCCACTCTAGGCTTACTAAACCCTTCTTCTGCCCTGCACTTTACAGTCTTCTACATACGTGGTGTTTGTAGTGAGCATGTGTATGACATGTTGTGCTAGACAGCCAAGGTCCCCAAATTATAGGTTTGTATGACAACAGTGAAGAAGCTGCTGTATAACTAATGAGCACTGAAGTGCTAGTAGCTCTGAAAGATGTAGTGAATACAGCAGCATTAAAACCTAGAAAAAAAAGAAAAATAAATAGAAGTTTAAACTTAGGATCAATATTTATATTATTTTGACTTTCTGCTTTTCAAAATACAAGTAGATTAGTCAATGTCTTAGATGGTGAAACCTAGAGCTTGTTACTGTTTTGCTGCTCTCTGAATTTATAGCTCTTGATGCCTCTTTTTCTAAATTGTCTGTGTAGACTAAAGGAATCCAGATAGGAACCAAGAGCAAAGCCTCACTTCACTAAGCTCAGTGGCAGGATGGCCAGTTGCCCTTACAGTATGGGGATCTCACCCTTTGTCTGGAGATGGTGCTGAGATGGTCATGTCTTTGAGTGATGCTCAGCATGGTCCTTGTTAGGTACCCTGCTGGATTAGAAAGGAAATGCTGCATTACTCATCAGTCTTCTGCTTTACCCTCCTCATATAGAACGTGTTTATAACATAGCGAGGAAATCAGTTTACTTCCAGAGCGGTCAGCATGGTTTCTTTCTCTGTTTTCTTGTAGAACATGATCTTAAATTATTATAAATAGAAATTCTAGCTGTGTTGCTATTCTTCTCTCCAGTCTTGATGGTCTATTTACACATGCTGAAGTAAGTGTGGAATGAAGCAGGCAAAGCAAGCCAATCCTGCAGAGGCTTGTCTGATGCAAAAATATTCACCTTGTAGAATGCCCAGTGACCATTTATAGAACTGTGACATACGCAGTTAGGTTATTCTGCTGGCCTGTGAAGCCTCTAATTCAATTTTTTAGTCACACATACATAAACAAAGGTTTCTGTTTTCAAAATGCTCATCTATTGAAGTCTCAGGTGTTACAGGAAATTGCCATGCACTCTCTTGCTTCAGTTTTCTTGCTTTGATGTCAATCTGCATGTAAAATAAGGTGAAATCTTAATATTGTGAAGACATGAACACAGTTCTTGGGCTTGACAGCAGGGAGAAGCTAGTTAGGTGGTGTATGTTGCTCATGCTTCATATTTTAGCTAACACACTTGGAATAAAACTCTTAAGAGTGTATTCCCCCTTCGATGCACATCTGTAATTCCTTCTAACTTACACTGAAAATACATGGTAGAATAAACCATCTAGTGCAAACACTGCATACCCCATGCTGATGGCTTATGCAGCTCCTGGTTATTTGCACAAAGGGTTTTTGCCATGTTCCACACAGAGATGATGTGAGGAGAAAGAAAAACATGTGTTCTCCCTTTAATTTTTTTACCTGACACAAAATATTCGAGTCACAAAAATACCGTGGGGATGCCTCTTTTGGGCAGTAATTTTATTTAGTGCCGTGATTTATTGTGGCTGTGAAAATACCACAGCGTGTATAAGTAAATTTAAATACACATTTTCAAGATCTTATTACAAAGACCAAGAATAATCGCTATCTGCTTTTACTGCTAGTGACTGCTAATTCAAACCTTGCAGTGCCCTATTTGTTGAATTATTACTGTACACATAGCGTAATCATACATTGTTGTAAAATGGGGATCCCTTCATAAAAGGTGTCAACTTGTGAACTATATGTAATATATATTACAATCATGATGTTAAATACATGAAACAAACAGCTGAGTGTCAAAATAATCTATCTTTACAGGGAAGCACAGTACAAACTTTGTTAGCCGATACGATCCCAGGTTTAACAGCTGGATACAACTTCCACCCATGCAAGAGAGGTAAAAACCTGCTATGTTTTTCAATTTCTGTTTTCTCATCCTAGGAGCAGCTGAGGTTTGGCTTGGTTCTGGGAGTAAGGAGGCCTGTAGAAGCACCTAAAATACAGATAAAACTGCAGCACGCAGTTGTGTCCCATTTGTCTCCTAATTTTTAAAACTTTCCAAATTCAGAACTCCAGATGCCAAGTCCTGCAGTGCTAATTCATGCAAAATAGCCATGGACTTCATGCAATTACTGGTTGCCTGAGTACGGTCTGAAGGATTTTCCTGAAGTCTCCGTAGTGTCCTGTCATGTTCCCTGACTGAAATGTCATGATGAGTTTGCAGTAAACAAGCAGTAATTATAGTCAGATATCTTAGAGGGAACTGAAATCTTCACATGTTGACTCCATCCTGTTTCACCACACCAGCTATGAAAAGCTCTCCTGAACATGTCTCCACTTGTCAGAGGACTCTTAATCCTAGGTGGTCTTTGAGTGAAGTTGCTGTCAGTAAATCCATATTAGAGTAGCTCATGTTTTAATCTTGCTGTGAACCAAAAAGCAAAGATGGACGTGGACTTGAGCAATGACTCGTAAAGATGACGTAAACTTAAGTGTGGGTCCCAAATCCTACCCTGGTAGGAAAAAAATCCCATAAACCTGAACTGAATGATGCATGTTTCGTAAGACGAATCTCAAAGGCAGAAGATCCAAAGTTACAATGTTCTTTGAAGAAAATATTCAGTGTCCATCCTTCAGTTCAACACCCATCTTCTCATGGATCCCATGTACAAAAGATCTCACAGTGTCTCCCTCAAATGCTTTCTTTATTCTATATTAGTATTACAGTTTTTTTGTTGACTGTCTACAGTATTCAGGTGTCTGGCAGTCATAAATTTATTTAATTCAGTGCAGCCTTGTGATTCAAGGTGTGTCTTATGAGATGCTTGGAAATACGGCTGTCTTTTCAAATTTCCAGGGGTAAAATGTCAGTCTGCAGAATTTTTGAAGGACCTTTGTTCAAGGTTCAGTTGGATTGACCTAAGTCGCTGCTTTGGCAGCACCCAGCCTTCTCCCTCATTCCCACCAGCACTGTCGAATACCCTTCATGGCTGTGATCGTTTAAAACAGAGGGACACCTTCCTCTCTGGTTCAGCTTCCTAGACTGAGTCGCTGCCATCTTAGGTGTTGGCATGGGGGAGACAGGAGGTGAGCATCAGATTGGGCATCACTGTGCCAGTCATCCTTGCTGAGCTGGGAGACTGACTAGGAGACTGACTGATGTTTGTATGGAGCCTGGACCTCTTCTGTGGAGCCTAATCTGAGTCTTAATTAGGCCCTCTGGGTATCTCCAAGCAAAATTCCTGAGGGGCATTGGCGGCTGGCTGAGCAGTTGGCTTTATTTGGCTGACAAACTACAGAAAGCAGAAGTAGGCCGCTGAAGGTTGGAGAAAGGAGGCAGTAGGAATTTTTCCACCTCCACATTGGCCAGTTGTGTTTCCCTGGAAAACTGTGTGGCAGGTGACTGGCCTTGTGCTCCGGTGGGAGCTGCTGCCTTCAGCCAAGAGGCAGAAACTCAGCTGTGCCTTGTGCTCCGGCCCGTAATAAACTGTAATGCATGAACACCACAGCTCCTTACGGAGGTACTGAAATACAGTGGTCCACTCCTACGTAGTTTCTTCTGCAAGGGGCTCTGCTATGACAACGTTAATTGTCACCTCTTTTCTTCAGGATACATAGCTCATGGGCTTGCCCGTTGTTTTTCTTTAAAGGCTCCTAAGCATTAGGGCTGTTGTTGGAAAACAGGGATTTTAAAATCTCTTTCTAAAATGTTTTTGATGGTTTGTTTATTCAGTCCTAATGACTTCCTCAGAGTTGTTGCAGCTTTCAGAGGTATGGACTGGCCCAGTTTGTAGAAGATCATACGAACAAGAGAGAGCTTTTATGCAGTTTTCTTTCCCAGCTCCTTTAGTGAGATAAAGTTCCCATTAAAGTCAACAGGCTATTTTCCCCCTGCTAGGAGTACAGGGTCATGCCCTGTCTCTGCTGGCATAATGCAGGCACCATTGACAAGACAGACTGTTTAATGGGTTTTTCTGAGTCATTATGGTCCATCAAGTCAAAACCTACTTAGGAATTTTAGTCTGAGAATAATTGGCTGGATAGACTATAATAGCTCCTTTGAAATGACTGCCAGGTAAATGTGGGACTCGTTCACAGGCAGTATATTCTCAGGTCGAAAATCCGTATGAAATATTTGATAAGTAAACTTTTATCTCACATGCCAAAATCCATATCTGATTGATTTTACTGTATGAGCTATAAAGAAAAGTCTAATCCCATTATGGATTCAATGTCACCAGTGTATTTTCTTTAGAGCCAAGTTTGGTTTCTTTTCATTTGAAGAACATCTCAAAAACAGATGCTTTTGAAAAGCATGTACAATTCCAGGATTTTATTGTTCAGAGAACCAGCAAGTGACTCATAAGCTTTGGAAAAACATATCTGCCTGATGATGCCATAACAACAGGAAGGTTTTTGGAGAGCAGTTCAGTTAGACTATGATGGCTACTGAAGGAGCAGTCTTTGTAGCAGTTGTATTTGAACTTGTGGTCTGATCCTCAGCTGGCTATCTCAGTCAGAACTGTTGCATCTTGCCAGCTCAACACAGAGCTTTTCAAGGTGTTTGGAACAAAACAACATTTAAAACAACTTGCTTTTTCTTATATTCGGAGTTAAAAGTTTTTGTTTGAAGACCACCAAAAAGCATGGCATTGTACCAGGTTCTGAAGAAGTGCAAGTGGAAGTGGGAAGTGGGCAGGTCAGTGTACTCTCTGAGGCTGAGTGAGCTGAGAAAAGGCACCGAAAAAGAGATGGAACAATTTCACATTTTATTTTTGTCTGTGACTTTAGTAATAGTAATGTCAGCCCCTCTTAAGATTATTTATTTTTTAAAAAGCGAAGCATGCACTCTATAAGTGACTCTGAAATCAGGTCCAGATATTGCGACAATCAGTAACAGCACTGGTAACTTTAAACCTCAGACTGGTAGTTCTATTTGGTGTTTCAGGGCATAAATTCATCATGTGTGAAAATCACGAGGAAAATCTTCCCTTTTATATGTGTATACTTGAAAGAAGAAGTTGGTTGAGTTGATGGTTGGGTGAAGGGGTGTGAAGGAAAAGCATTTCAGAGACCAGTGAACATCGAGTATTTTCAAATCCTGAAGAAAATCACAAAATAATTATTATCCATATTCAGATCCTGAGGTACTTTCTAGTTATCTAATTAGAATGGATAGTGTCTTCCCAGTATTGAGGAGAAAGTTGTCATGCAAAGATTGCTGTATTATAGTTTAATCTGAATCATATTTTACAGCAGTTTAAAAGTCATCACTTGACAGCATGCCTTTGCACACTGTAACAGCATGCCCTTACTCACTGTATCACTGAAAACGAAAAAAACCCAAAAAGCTTAAAATATTTCTGACAGAAGCTACTGAGTGCATGTTCACATCCGAGCAGAAGAGTGAAGTATGCTGATGCTTTCATTTTTGCTCCTTATAGTGACACTGTGTGGATGAAACCAGGAGTACACGTACAGAATACTGTCAGTGAAATCCTGGTTAAGAGAATAATGCATGCAAGTTGTGTCTACCTCTGTTTATTAAACCTGAACTAAAAAAAAAGAGAGGCAAAACATGCTGAGAGCAGTTTGTTAATGGGTTCACCAGAGAAGGTGCACAAGGACAGACGAGTGGATATGGGAGCACTGACAAGAGGCACCCTGTGGGTTTGTGCCTTGTGGCTGCTGGACACAGGAGGGTTGAAAAATGTGTACCTGCCTTTGCAGGCTCTCTCATGTCTAATAGGAGGTGACCTTTGCAGCTTTTCCTACTTTTGGGGCAACTGTGGGCTGTGTTGCCTCAGGCCCATCACATATCTCAGAAAGTCTTATATGCACTTGATTGCCTGTAACACCTATAGCCTCTGTCAAATTGGAGTGAAATCAGTCACAGGCTTTTTTTTAAGAGACAACAGTAGGCAGACATGGGTACATGTACAGTGTAATCAAATTAGCTCTGTTTCCATAGAATATCAGGCTAAAAATATAGATGCACAATTTGCTGCCCGACCATGCAGAGCAAAATATGCCATCAGCTTCTATCTGCCCACTGACACATAAATTAAATGGTCTTTTCTAATTCATCAGTTGATCTGGAGACACTTGCCAGTATTCCTGTCCTCCTGTTTCCATGGTTTTTTTCAGAAGTCTTCCCTGTGGTGGAGTCCCAGCCCCACTCAGCAAGGGGTGCTGTCCCACACAGTCCAAGTTGCCCATGTGCAGGCAAGGTGATAGCAAAGAAGTGAACAGGAGGTGCTCAGTGACCCTGGCTGGTGAGGAGCCCTGTCAGGTGTGCACCAAATCCAAAAAGTAAGGTCAGAAACAGGCAGTGGTGCATCAAATCTGTTCCCTGAACACCCAGCCAGCCCTGCTGTTTCCATGGCTGTATCTCTTGGTGTCTGCCTCACTTCTCTTCCAACTTATAAACCACCAGCCAGTCTCAGATGCCTTTTAACAAAGAGGGAGATTTCTCCAGAATGTAAAGGATGCTACAACTTCGTGAAAATAGGTAGCTGTGCAAAAGAGCAAGAACTTATTCCTGCCTTCACTGAAGGAAATGCTCCTGAACATGCCTGGCCAGATGTCAGGTTTAGGGACAGGGCACACCAGACTTGGCTAGTTCAGCTGGTCATGGGATGGCTCTCGGGAAGCCCGGGGAGGAGTTGGACATACCAAAGCTGTTCATTGAGGATGCTGAGCTCTGTGCGTACCACTGCTCATCCAAATGCTTTACAGTGGTCTGCAGGTTCAAGTCCCTGATGGTGCAGGTGACCATCAAGCCCCCAAGATTTACTGCATGATTCAGGACTGAGATATGCAGCTGCTCCCAGATTCAAATTAAAGCGCCTGGGCAGGAACCAGAGTGCATTGAATCAGCCACAGAGCAGGGTTTGGCAAGCTACAGCCACACTCCAGAGTGCCTGCTTTGCAGGAGTTGTCAGAGCTACACTTTGCTGTACCTGGCCTGCCTGCTTATTTCTGGTCTCCCATGTCATTCTGGTTTCACCCAGGAGAAAACTTTATGTTGGGGACTGGCAACTCTTGTTCATTCAGTATTTTGTACAGATCTTCATCCTAGCCCAGCTGTGCTCTTCTGCAATTTTCTTTCTCATGTTATTGCAGCTTAAAATTAAAGGTCTCTACTCCAGAAAACCTTCCTGCTGTTGAATGATCCAGGGAGCTTTCCCTGAGAGTGGATTACACCAACCAAGGTCTCTCAAAATCGTCTACTGCTCAATTTTTACTTCAGCAACAAACACTCAGCAATAATTTTGGAGTCACGAGGAAGACAAACTAATATATGCCCAACAGTCCTGGCCAGAAAAATTAATTCTTTAAGTGCACACCTGAGTTGCGTGTAAAAGCAGACAGGTGGCTAAAAGTTTTCTCAGGGTTAGCTGAATGGAGACAGACCTCTTTTGAGTTAAAGGGTGGAGATGTAGTGTTGTGGCTAGCGTAAGGAAAGTTGTTCTATTTGCAGTACTGCAGAAGGAAGAAAAAAATGATAATTGAAGAAAAATTTTGATGATGTGGTTCTCTTAGTAAATTAGGAACAATGACCCTTGAAGGACCATAAAGAAAGTGAATGTCAAGATAATTTATTATTGTTACATTATCTACCTCATTTTTCACTTTGTCTTACTGAGTTGTTATATCCCTTACAAGGTAATGCCCCAAACATTAATGAGCACCTTTTTATCTTTCACGGGTGTGAAAAAGCAACAAACAGCTTTGAAAAGGGGTATTTCCTGGCAGTTTTATGTGTGCCTAATTATTTTGACACAAAAAAATGAAGTATTTTTTGATGTGGAATGTGTTTGATTAGTGAAGCAGCCACAGTCTCTAGGACAGCTGTAAGCGTGTGAAGCTCCTGGACACTTCTCTCTGATGTAACATTTGAAGGAGCAGCTCTCTTAGTTCAGGCAGTCAGCTGGAGAGGGGGAAAAAAATGTTTGACATGGCTAATTGGTTTGTTGTTGACTTGTTGGGTTCTGTTCTGCCCTGTCCCCCAGGAGAGCCAGTTTCTACGCCTGCCGCCTTGACAAGAACTTGTATGTCATCGGTGGAAGAAACGAAACTGGCTACTTGTCCAGCGTTGAGTGCTACAACCTGGAGACAAACGAGTGGCGTTACGTGTCTTCGTTACCACAGCCCTTGGCAGCCCATGCAGGAGCTGTTCACAATGGCAAGATATATATTTCAGGCCAGTGTCTTGTATAATTCCTGTTATATGACAAGAAAACCAACCCAAAACCACCATAAAAGAACCCAAAAAATCTGCAGAACCCCAAAACCAGAGAGCTGAATTCCTGCTGCAGCTCAATGTCTTTATGGATATTAATTAACTGATGTGTATTTACTTTGCAGGAGGTGTTCACAATGGAGAATATGTCCCCTGGCTGTACTGCTATGACCCTGTGATGGACGTCTGGGCCCGAAAACAGGACATGAACACAAAACGAGCAATCCACACTTTGGCTGTAATGAATGACCGACTGTATGCAATTGGAGGAAACCATCTGAAAGGTCACATTTTTAATAGCAAAAAAGTACCCAGTGTCCCACATCTCTGATAAAGAATATTTTTGTAAGACAGTCACTGTTAAATACATTAAAAACCAAGCAACACAATTTAACAGGACACTTGAGCCAGCAATTTTAAAAACATTTTATGCAAATTATTTTAAAATTATAACAGTACATTAAATATATGAGTAATGAATGTATTAGATAATAAAAATGGGAGCTTCCATTACTCAAAGGCATGGACAATTTGTCATTACCAAGAATTCAATGAAACAAACAGATTATTCTTTGACCCGAAAGTACCAGCAATATTTTCCTCTTTAAATCATTTTCCAAAATGTGCAGTTAAAGAGAGCTTTATTCAGAGCAACACACAAAAACAAGCTCCTGATTTAATGAAGAGAAAAAAAAAGGAAACTTCCAGCCATTAAATATTAGGACTAGGCTCTTTAAATCCCTTTTTAGTATTAAATGTAGCTTGTTTATTATAATTCTTTTTAGAG
The DNA here is from genome assembly GCF_009650955.1 of Corvus moneduloides. NCBI lineage: Eukaryota > Metazoa > Chordata > Aves > Passeriformes > Corvidae > Corvus > Corvus moneduloides. The sequence continues at coordinate 118,756,110 of NC_045476.1, read as the reverse complement.
GTCTCTTGTTTTCATCTTTCAAAATGGTCTCATATTAAAATAACTATTGCTTAGGCATCTGGTATTTTTATCTTAATACCTATATGTCATTGCTGTTAAAGATGCTTCTTAATCCAGCCACTTAGACAAAAAGCACACCTCCTGCTCCTTTGTCCCATGATAATATTTAATAGTTTATATTAACTTTTTTTCTTCTTTCTCCTTTAAAGTTTAAAATGAAAAAAATAAAAGACTCCCAACAACAAAAGAGAAAATCATAATAGAGAAGAAAAAGTGAAAAAATATGCTAAGTGCCAGTAAGACCAGGTCATGTCTGACTCTGGTACCCAGGGCCTACTGTAAAGCCACAGGCTGCTTTTGGAGGTCTGAGTGTCTGTGGAGCATGCAGGGGACCAAGTCCCAGCTGTAAATTTTCCCTGATAAGTAGTACTGGTGCATAAACCCCTGCAGGCAGGTTCAGGGCTGCTGTGCCTCTGCTCCCCTGCCCCCCTCTGTGATGGGTGTTTATGGACTGGACCTTATAAGGTGAAGAGGGCAAAAGCTGCTTGCACATGAACACCTGAAAATTTTGTAGGTTTCAGTGCTTCACAGTGTTGGCTTTTCCTCCTACAAAACTAAAACCTTGCACAGCTCTCCTCTAGCTAAAGCACATGCTTTGGTTTGCAGAGGCTTGAGTTGCTTCTATTCTGCCACCTTTTTTTTTTTTTTTTCACACAGTTTCACCTACTTCTAATAAGCCTTGCATTTTTGCCTCTACAGCTTGTTGCCCTGGGTGCCTTTGTAACGTTTGAACTGCTCACTGTTGTGAGAGGTGTTTAACATCCAGGCTGTCTGGTAAAAGGACTTCTTGGAAAAAAATGGTTTCACCTGTACAGTGAAACAAAAGGAAGAACTGCAAGGACAGAGAGGAGGGAGGGGACTGAAGTGTGGATGAAACGTTACAAATTCTCCAGGGGCAGGGAATAGCAGGGCTCCATGGCAAAGCCCTCCTTTGTGAAGCTGGAACTGTGTAGTAGTGTTAGCAGTGCCTTTACCACATCACAGCTAATCATGTGCATACTGCAGTTTGTTACAGAGCTTTTGGTGGGCTCTGGGTGCACAGCAGTGGCCTTTTTATGGCCCCTTGAAAACCTTACAGCAGCAAAGAATTATTTCATATTATTATGAATTATTTCATATTATTTCATATTAATTCCAGACATAAATAATATTCTAGCAAGCAGCTTCCTTGTGAAGTGCCGATATCATCAAATGCCCTTTTTGCAGAAATAATACCGTTTGCTGTCATACCTTGAAGAGAAGACAGAAGGGTTAAGTAAAGCACCTCACATTATTAAGAAAGTCACAATTTTACTGCAGTGCTCTGATAGAGAAGGTAGATTGAGGTAGTGAATTGCCTAAATATTGGAGCAGGAACCGGGATTCCTGCGTTCCGTGTCTGTGTTCAGCTCACTTAATTCATATTCATTGACACAGCTTGAGAATCTTGAGCTGAGACCCCTCTGCCTTTTGGTGATCAAACAGCAGCAGTTGCTTGGACATTTTTTGGCCTACCAGGGAAGGATGGGACCACCGTTCTTGTGGTTACGTTTTTTGTTGCCTTAAAGACTTCACCCCAGCTGTGTGCTTTAGGGTATACCTTAAATCAGCTGGAAGATTGCAACTGGTCCTGCACATCATGTCCATCATGCTAAGCACTTTGTCCCTCTAGAACCAAGTGGTATCGGTTGTCTAAGCTCTCCCTGGACTTGTTAGACATTGATTTCTGAGAAAAATTCAACCTGTTCATTTTTGAATAGATTAGATCTGCCAACTTTTGAGGAAGACTGCCAGGACAGTCTCTTCCTACGTGTTCAAACTTGTATTAGCACTGAGAGACAAGGAAGAATTTTGCTTGAATCTGCTTGCATCACTGATAAGTTGTTACTGAGTGTTTCCTGATATGGTCAGGTTTTCTATGGATTCCTGATTTGTAGAAGACTAATGGTAAAAGCCTTGAACAGATTTATTTGATCTGAAGTAATGAAGCATTAATGTTACAGAAGTTGGGTTAGATGTATATGAAGATATTGTCTAGAAAAATGTTTAACAATTATAATTGTAGTATTGTAACTGTAATTTAATAAATTTAACAGTAAACCAAGTAATAAAACAATATGTCATAACACATATTCTCTTTTCTCAATGCCCTCATCCAGGTTTCTCCCATCTCGACGTAATGCTTGTGGAATGCTACGATCCAAAAGGTGACCAGTGGAATATCCTCCAGACTCCTATTCTGGAGGGTCGCAGTGGCCCTGGCTGTGCAGTCCTGGATGACAGTATTTACCTTGTAGGAGGCTACAGCTGGAGTATGGTGTGTACCAGCGTTCTACAACCAACTTTTTATTCCTTCTGAGTTCTTGTGGCCAGTCCATATAATATGCAGATGGGATGGAGAGGAGATGAGAGGGGAAGTAGCTGCAGGGGAAGGTTCGGGTTGGTTTTCAGCTTGTGGAGAACATGGAGTGTTTTTTCACCTTTGTGCTTTCTATTTAGATAAGTTATTATTAGACTGTATTCACAAATATGAGTAATTTAAAAATCAGAAGGAATTTTGGAAAAGTAATTGATGGGACTGTATGCTTAGAGCTCTGCTTATGAGGAGTCTGATTTTCAGAGGCTGGGTGCTGAAAGACAGAACCAAACCTCTTGAAGAGCTTCTAAGTTAGAGTCACCATGGGTCGTTTTCAAATATCTTTGGAGCTGACGTGTGACTTGGATTTTACCAAAGCCACATTTAATATGACATTTTGTTCTACTACAGGGAGCCTACAAATCTTCTACTATTTGCTACAGTCCTGAGAAAGGGACTTGGACAGAACTGGAAGGAGACGTTGCGGAGCCCCTTGCAGGACCTGCCTGTTCGACTGTGGTATTGCCGGCCTGCGTTCCCTACAACAAGTGATGGGCCAGGAGCACTGACACGAACACTGAGTGCATTTGGGAAAATAATGACGGGTGACGTAAATATTTTATTAGAACAGAATTCCTGTTAAAACAAAGCTACCATAATTGACCCCTCATTCCATGTTTATGCTTTAGGAGCAAACTAAAAGAAAAGAAAAACCAAGTGTTGTCCCATCTCAGATAGGTGCCGGTGTCTTACGAAGCACAGACTGCCATTTCAGACTGATTTAAACTTTTCCTGCTGCAGAGACACTCCTCACGTCAAATTTAACTTAAAAAAAAAAATGATGGCTAACTGTTCAAATACAGCCTGAAGAGACAAGATCAGTATTGTGCATTGTATCTACCTGCATGTGATCTGTGTTGAAGTCATGAGGATGTTGTTTTCATGAATGCTTCAGAATTCAGATAGTGAAAAGCTCACACTGCATTGCAGAATTGTCTCCTCCTCTGTAATCCTAACCTACAACTACTTCATATGCTCTGCAAGCAACACAGCATCAGAAGATTATAAAAGGTAAAGAAATATCATTCAGTTTTTGCACAGCTTGGCAACTAATACACTCTGCCTTCAAAGTCTCCATGTGCAAGTGCAGCAGAAAGCAGACTACAATGAAAGCTATGCTTTACAGAGCACTTCTTGCAATAGCAGCTTAGGGATTAGGATCAAATTCTTCTAGTCACAGTTGTGTAAAGTCAGAGTCATTTCACTGAAATCACATGGAATGACTGTTTCTGCATTAGTATAACAGAATTTGGATCCTACAGCTTAAAATCTGGCTTTGTAAAGTAAGTTATTTCTATGACCACTTAATGAAGCACCAGAGACCTTACTTCCTTTTCACTAACCTGTTAGGTATCAGTATCTGTGCTAGTTCTTTCCAAAGACAAGAAGACTGCATTTAATCACAAATTTATTGCTTTGGACTCTGAAATGCTTATGCACATTTTTGGAGAGACACTGGTAAGTAGTTAAAGTAGTCCTGTGTGGTTAATCTTAAGATGCACTCTGAGAGAGTTTTACTATTGATCCAAAGTAATATAAGGCTAGACTTTCCACTGCCTTATAGCCTGTGTAATTATTTACACTTTGCAAAGCGAGTTCAGAATGCCCCCATACGGGACCAGTGGCACTTAGGGCTTGCTTCATGAAGTCATAGTTGCTTGCACAAATCAGACTGTCTACATGTTAAGCTTATGTCTTTCTGTCCTGGCTTTGCAAAAGCAGTGACAAAATCTGAGCCTGATTCTTCACTACCTTCACTACCAGACATAATCATCTGCAGCTCATTAAAGTATGTGCATAATTCTTCCACTGTGGTTTACTAGTGCTGCATCCATTACTCTCAGGACCATCCTCTTCACTGGTGTAAACTGACATCGCTCCATTGAAGCCAATGGATGTACTTTATGTCAGCTAAGTATCTGGCCTTTAATCTGCCTAGCTGTAGCTGGCTGCCCCAGATAAAAGGCAAAGGACACTCAGATCCTGCATTTTCAGCCTTGCACATACCTTTCACAACAGGACTTAATGCTAATGCATTAAGCGAGGAGCAGGCAGCTGCTGGAGGTTGGTTCTGCTGCAGAGGCAATAGATGGGAGAAAGACTTCATTATTTGCTTTGCAAAATAGAAAAAGGGTAACTGTACACAGAAATTACACTATATATTGATGCTTGAGAGCAATATAAATAAAGGAGAGCAAATACCATGGGACTGCTTCTCTCTGGCATCAGTCCAGTTTTATCGCAACTCCCTTGCTTGCAGCAGAATTACACAACTTGTAAAATTGGAGTAATGCAGTAAAGACTTATACCACACATATGCAATAATCCAGTTGATGAGGTAGCTGCACGCCTGGAAAAAATGTTTAAACAAAATAATTATCTGAAGATGCTAATATTTGAATGTGCCCTTGGGGAGTTTTCCAGTGAGCATCACAAAGGAGCTCATAAAGGTGGAGTGTATATCCTGAAACTCAATCCATTTCTCCTATATAGTGCAATCTTAGTTGGTTTTGTATTTATTTATATTGTTCAGATCCAAGGGATCCCTTGTAAAATATATTTGGTGCAATCATGACTTTTTTTTCCTTTCCTGTTGGAAGTATATAAATATAAATATATATAAAGAAGGAAACTGTTAAGATACTAAATGAAGAAACCTTGTATGACATTTAAAAGGTCTGCCACTGAACACTGACTGTCACCTGTCTCTACTAAAATGTACCATTTTTAAAGGATACTTCTTGTCCTTTTAAATGGTTCCTTTTTTTTATCAAGATAATGCAAAGATTTATGAGGACTGTCTAAATCTTTCTGTCTTTCAGGAAGGCATGACCAGGGAAAAAGTGCTAACTAAATAAGTCACACAAAGAGTGTAAATTTTGTACAGTACTAGACTGTGTAAATGAAGCTTGCTTGTAGGGGGGAAACTTTAAATAAAACTTTATGTACTAATTCAACTGTCTGCCATATTCCTACTTATAAAGTGTATGTATAAATAATATCTACATTAAATTCTTTGGAACTTTTTTTATCATGTAGATGTGTGAACTTCCTTTATTTTGTGGTGTAATACAACAACCTCATTGTTTTCCAAGTGTCACTACTCAGTGCTTGTCAGGGCAGTGACCGCAGTAAAACACGGGTCTATAGTGAGTTGGTCTTCCCCCGAAAGAAGGGAAAGGTGCTGCCTGGGAAAGCAGCACCTTTTTCCAGCAGGGAAAGCTCCACCCTTGTGCCTGCTCTGACTGGAGAAGCCACTGCATGCCTGTGAAATGCCTCTGCCATGCGCTGCTCCCTCTGTTCCTCTGTCCCACGGTAAGGTAAGTGAAAAGGACACTGCTTTGTTAAGCCCAGTCTTGCTCTGGGGAATTTAGTGCTTGTTGTGGCAACTTCATACCTCTTAAAAATGTTCCTCCTGTGGCAACTGACCCTTCTAACTATGGGTATTTCAGTTCTTGGAGGCAAAGTGCTGGCATGGGCATGCAGTAGAGGAGTTGGGACAAGAGGTATTGCCAGGCTGAGAAGACAAGGTAAAAGCAGGAGGTTCTACCAGGAAGCAGAGGCATTATAAGTGCCAGTTACTATTCATGCATTGTTTTTTCATGCCTACCAACCTTTGTCAGGGACCAGAACCTGCCTATGCAAACCAGGGGGGTGCACTGAGCAAACTGGCCCCCGTGCTTACAGCAGGTGTGGGCTGTACTGGAGGGTGGCTGTGGGCACAATGAAAGAGGGTTCTGATGGGAGGGAATCAATCCTGTTCAGACCTTTGGAGGAATGGAGAAGTGAGCCAGCGGCAACTATGGTAAGATAGCACAGTGAATAGGATTGTTTCATTAATGAGTTTATTTCAGCAGAAGAAGGAAGGGAAATTTATGCATATTGTTTTTAAGTAATGTGGGAGAAGGATGAAGAGGAGAAACCGAAAGCAGTGGGCAGAGATATGATTTAGAAAGGAAGGGAACATAGTAAGAAAGAAGAGTTAAGAACGAAAGGAAAAAATAGAAAACAAGACTGTGAGAGGAGAAGGTGGGAATTTTTTGAGGACCAAGAGCACAGAAAAAATCAGGACTAATGAGGAAAGCAAAGATGGTTTCTGAGAAGCATATATCAGAGCAAGGCTGGAAAAAATTAGAGGAAAGGCAGTACAAAGGGCAGAAGAGAAATATAAGAAAATTCAATAGAAGACAACATGAGACAAACATGAAAAGAACTAAGTAAGCCCTTGGGTGGTGGTATTCAGCTAATAATTTTCAGTGGTCTAGCTGTCAAGCAGAAGGATAAATTAGCAGAGTACTTAGGTGTTGCAGTGTTCAAGCTTTAATGCACAGACTTCAGCACAACAAAACCTGTCAAAGAGATGCCCAGTGACACCTCTGTGCAGGGCCTGGGCTGTGGCCAGCACTTAGCCACAGCCAGCACCTGTGATGCAGGAGGGGAGCTGATGCTGGTGGTGGGAAGCACAAGAAGAGCAGATGAGTCACAATTCCTGGTCCCAGCTGCATTGGAGGGATTCTCTGATGAGAGTCATGTTTGGCACCTGGACACATGGACTGTTCCATAGTTCTCCTTCTCTCCTGTCCTTCCTGCCAAACCTTCATCTTCTCCATTTTTCCTTCAGCATGACAAACTTCCCTAAGTACTTTTGCAGAGTGGGGCCTGGAAAACAACAGATCAGTGAATGAAGGTACTTCCCTGGTCTTGAGCTGTGGTCCCATCCACTGGCCGAGAAGTGTGAGAACACTGACTTGCTGTTGACTTGCAACCTGTACCCATGCCCTTAAGAATAACAAAGGGGGCATTTGAAAAATATCCTTTTCCTTAATTACAGCACTGTCTTCAAAGGTACTGTGCGCCCACCTCCCAAAACCTGGCATTGCTTTCCCTCATGTGTTTGTCCCCCTTGCTGCTTTTAATACAATGATTTACTCTGCTAGCTGCATCTGTGAGCCAATTTCTGAGAAAAATCCGTGCCAAACCTCATTACATATACTGGTTTCTATTGTATTATAATCACTCATCAATAAAGTCCTCTAGTTCCCTTGCTTTTAAGGGAGAGACCATATTTCAATTTAAATAGAGCTTTCTGGTACAGACAAAGGAGATAGAAATCCCAAGCAGTGCTAAAAGGCCAAGGTAAGTGCCAATGCACACATTCCAGGGCAGTTTTAAGATACACATTTCTAATTTCTTTTCTTAGTGCAGCAGTGGAAAAGAGTCACTGTTTCAGCCTCTCGGGTCCTGTCCAAGGAAGCAGTGATGGCAGCCCTGGAGGTCAGAGTGGTTTGCAGGAAGGGAAAGCACACTAATGAATTCTGGAGGGCTTGTAATGCCATAAAAGATTCAGTTAATCTGCAGCATAGATGTTGATCAGCGAAACTGAACCTAACTCTCTGGACCTTGTCAGATGTATTCTGTGCATGTCAGTGTTCCACACCAATTACAGATTTTAGAAGATGCTCTCATGCAAAACTATGCACCCTAATATATAAGCCAGCTCAGATGTAACTAAAATTAAAATCTGACTGTGGCAAATCTCTGTGATCCTGATATATGAAAATCCAAATAAATGATTTGTTCCCAGAAATGAAAAATAACTTCAGCAGGAAATTTCAAAATTACTTATGCAGGATTAATCCAGTTCAATGAATGCATCTTGCGTTGATTAATAAAGCAATCCTGAATTGCAAACTAAAACGAGAGGAGACTTCTGGTGCTGATATATTTGTGTATTTCTGAAGCTGGAGAGAAATGCGCACTTGCAAGAGATGTGGTCAACCAGTGTAAACAGAGATTGAATACAAATAGTGATTTTCTAATTGTCTGTCTTCTCCCTGCAGCAGAAAACTACCTTTTTGTCATTGATCTTTTCTTGAAGAACATAGGTACTATGTTACCTGCCACATGCTGAATGAGAACAGGGCATCTAACATGATTGTACAATGACTCCAATTAGTATCCAAATGACATCTGCCGTCTTATATAGCAAAGAAAAGAAAAACTTGAGCTACTTTCTGCTGATTTTCTTGCCACACAGAGTAGAAATTTTGGTCAAGTAGCATTAGGTTTTGTGATCTGCTGCCCTTGAATTTAATTGGGCTTAGAGGTGAACAGATACAGGGAACATTTTCAGAAAGTGAAAACAAGGGAAGGAGATTTAAATGAATGTAGCATTTTCCCAAATTTTTTGTCAGCATCTACACAGACAAAAAAAATTAATTTTATTTATTTAAAGGGGTCTCATGGTTAAATCTAAACACCCGTTCTTCAGTTTGGAGAATTACCTTCAATCATTGCAGTGTTTTAAAAAGGAGGAGTTATTAATGGTTGAGATAGATTGCAAAATATCATTAAAATCCTTATGGTTTTATCTTTAAAAAATGGTTTCTCATGTCACTCTTAATAATCTTCCAGAAAATCAGACTTGCAGGATCAGATTTGTAAAGCTTCCTTAAGATCTCGGTATGTTGTGTGGTATTCAGCTCCTGATTCTTTGCAAACTCATTTCCATTTATTTTTCCATTTGTGCAAAATAATTCAGTTTTCAAAAAACTTTGTTTGACTGAGACTATTTTGTATGAATGGAGGCTGAACTTTAAATGTACTTCACTGTGAATAGTGAATACCAACACTGATGATCCTTTGCATAAACAGTAACAGAAAAAAATCGTTGCTTCCTGTGTATGTAGGGGTTTTGCAAAAGGGGTACAAGTATACATGTACACATTTGCACCCAAAAAATGTTAAGTTCATACGCCATAGCAAGGACTGCTGTGCCGTTGTTTTTGCTAAAACTATTAACTCAGTAACAGCGCTGAAACTTGGATGTTTTTCTTTAAAAACCACCTCTTTAGCTGCAAAGATGCCATTAGTCACAGCAGGGAGCATAACCAGAAGGAGGATGTCTGTAACTATAGCAAGAGAGCACATTAAACTGTAGGTCAAAATCACGACTGACTGATTACCTTCAGGGTGAAAGTAAATCTTCAGCCTTGCCGGAGTGAGAGGGAACAGGACTGGCTGGGGCTTGCCAAGGTCATCCCCTGCCTCCCCCCCAGCACGGCGGGGCCGGCCATGTCCGGCGCGCTCCCAGCAGACATTTGCTGACTCGCCTCCCCTTTGTAGCCAAGTGTGACGGGATGGAGTCACCGTCATCATCAGAAAATGCTTCCTAATGCCTAGAGTAAATGTCTCATTAGTTTAAAGAGGTGATTCCAGGAAAAAACCTAAAATAGAAAACAAATATTTTCCAAAAATCTAAGTCCCCAATTAAATAATCTCTAACTTTCACAACTGACAGAATCTTCAAAGCTGCTTTTTCTTCTCCTGCTTTCAGTGGATAAGGACAACTGCTTATTACCACTCTTTGCAACAGCTTTCTTTGCAAACCCAAAGACTATCAGTCCTCACTTTTCTCCAAGCCTGTGACTCAGTCTCTCCCTGACTATGGAATTTACATCTACCAGCAGTTCTGGTTTTCCCTTTTTAGCTGATCTCCACCTGGCCCACATCTTCAGCTGCCCAGTGACGAGGAGGTTTCTGTCTAACTTACAGTAATGCAGCCCAGGGCTGCATTGGACTGCAGCTTTGCAATGAGGTCTTTCCATCCCTACAAAGCCTCCCTATAACTTGCCCAAGTCAGAACTGATCAGACTGATATTTTAGCACTATTCAAGACAAAACATCCACTTCTCACCAGCACTTCCACTGAAAATAAGGATGAAAGCTGACATCTGGCTGTGCAAGATTCAGGTAGGGAGTCCAATAAACTTTAGCGAATGGAGTTTACATATAGGACTGTGTAAAGATTAATTAACCAGTTGTAGGAAAGTGTCGCACTTTAATCAGTGGCTGGGCACTCAGAAAAAAAAAATTACTAATGTCTTTTAAACTCTTTTGCCTCTTCTAGTGGAATAAAATTAAAAATATTGGTGAAGAATTATGTCTGGCACATCATCACCTCTTGTGAATTATTCTCCAAGCATTCACTTTTGCCATTATATATTCCACTGGTTTCAAGAGCTGCTGAGCACTTCCAGTACCTGACCTGAAAAGATGTATTTCTCCAACAAAGGTCTGTTTTGACTAGCACAAGGGTGTCGTGCTCTGGATCCCCTCCTCTTGCCTTTTTAGGCAGTTGCTCAGGGCAATTATTTTCATGGATGGATGTATTCATGCTTCTGAAAAACACAAGCTCTCCTGCTTGTCCTGTAAAAAATGTCATTGGACATCAACTTCAGTTGATTCCAGCATGGATATTTACTCCACCCTTGGCCCTGTAGTTCAGAGTTTAATCAGAAAACCTTTTGTTGCAATCCTTAGTGATACTGGATCTAGTAACTAAGTCTTTGCATTCAGGGTTGCAGTAACACTGGCCATTCCTCTTACAGTGGGGAAAAAACCCAAAGAGCTGTAGCCTTGATCTGCAAAGTGAATTGTGTATTAGACTCCATGCCTAGTCCAACCCAAAACATTGATGAATGAAGCCTTGGACTAGCCCACACCCCAGTCACTACAAACATCACATTTCCGTGCCAGCCCATCAGGATTTTCTCCCTCCTCTTCCCTCCATTCCCTGGAGATGTGCAACAGCTCTTCCAAATGCCCCCTCCCTGGTGTCACTCCTGGTATTCCCTAGGCTGTGCCCAGCCCTGGCCTTCCCCACGGCCCGCTGTCACTCACGGATGGGCAGCAGGGCTGGCATTGGCCATGTGTCAGGGACTGCCACTGTGCCCTGACCATGTCCCTGTTTCATATGAAGTAATTAAACTGTGTTGCTTTGGGGAATTAACTGAATAAACATTTTAGAACCCAGCTGCAGAACAGAATCAACACCCTCATACTTCACCAGAGGACACTTATTGATAGCTATGGCGAGAACCCACAAAATCATTTTTAAGAACTGGAACAACACTTAACAGATGAGAAAAAGAGTTGTCATTCTGTACTTATTGGTTCCAATTAGAGGATGAACTGTCCCCTATTTTCCAAAGCATGTTTAATTTTGAATGGGTTTCTCATGAGCAGTGGGCTACCATAGGCAAATCTCATTTTGACAAGTACTAATTACGGACAACGCAGTGGCAGACTGTAATCTCTGTCATGAGAGCTATCAACAGGGATGCAGCGAAGGCTTTAGCAGTGGGTGGCAGTACTCTGGGTCAAATTAATCACCACCATAATGACAATGAAATCAGTAGAGCTTTGGGATGTTAAGTTTGATAAAAGAAGCCATTCTGTTCTCTGTCTGGCTATTTACATTAAAGCCTGGCCTCAGTTTGAGCTAATCCTTTGTCACAGTGTTCAGGGCTGGATTTTTTTTTGGCTTGGGGGAGAGAGAACAAAGAGCAGTCCCCCTTGCAGAAGAAAGGTTTTCAGGTCCAGGTCTGAGTGGCTGAAAATGGATTACCTAAGTGTGAAGCAGACAGCCCCAGATTTGAACAGGCTGCTGTTTTGAGGCACGTGAAAGGACTCAAAAATGTAAGTGGGATTTTTGGGGGTGCAGCATTGAAAGTGCTGATATGCAGGAAGTCAGCGCTGTTTGGCTTTGGATTCTTGTAAAAGAGCTTTAGGAAGGTCTGTTTTCCTCCTTTGCATCCCTTTGCCACGGCCACAAATTGAGGTGTGAACAAGTACCCCCTTGGAGCATGATGTAGGCAACTGCCAGACAAAGAGAGAGGCAGTGAGTGCAGACACAGCTGAAAAAAAAGAAGATTCTAGGAATAACCAGGTGACACAATTCTGCATGTAATGATGCTACACTAAACTGTGGCAAATCTGAACCCAAGTCAGCCTTGCCCTACAGCTATGGACTTGTTCACCATCATACTGCTTAATTCTGCTTTAGATACATGTTTCATGCTCTGCTGCTAATGGCTGTGTCTATAATACCGAGCCTTGGACAATTCCCTAGCAATGTTCCGTGTACCAATGCGTCCCAATGCACGGGCTCCCTCTGCACCCACAGGAAGGGCACGTGCAGGGGCTGGACAGGAGCTGCTGCCTTCCCTGACAGCTCTTCAGGCTTCACATCCAGGGCAGCAGGGCCCGAGGCACTGTTCAGTGCATTCCAGCAGGTCCATGTGGACACAGCCACGACAATGGGCTGTGCTGCTTGTGTTCTGCTGCGGCACAAACAGGAAACACCTCCTTGTTTAGCCACACAGGCCTGCACCCCTCTGGGTTATTGCTCCATGGCCTGTGCATCTTCTGGCAACTTCACAAGTACTGCTTTGGTAAGGGTGGTGTAGCCCAGCTTTTTGTCTGGGGCTACAATAGAGAATTTTCATTCCTACATCCACAGTCCTATACAAATGGAAGAATCAAATTTAAAACAGAGTCTTTCCTTTCACCTATTTAGTACCAGATTTTGGTTGCAAAAATACAGAAGTACCTTAAAATCCAAATAAACTGCCAACCATCCGTTTTGGATCCATTTTGTAACTATGCAGAATAATCTGTTCTTTTATTAGAGTGGTTAAAGGAGATTTAGAGGGAGGAAAGAGCATGGTGACTTCCAAGGGAAGAGTGAGTGATTCAGTGCAAAAAGGGTAAATTTCATCTGCACATTCTTAACTGCGAGGACATTCTGCACATCTCAGGAGTGCACTAAGTGGTGCAGTAAACCAGTAAATTAGAAGAATGTAAATTCTTTAGTAGGAATTGCACGCAAGGGAAAAATGCTTCCTCATGCTCATATTTGTTTTCATGAAAATAATGTACACTCTTCCTAAAATCATACTGGTACAAAGCTGAGTAAGACATCAAAACCAGTAATAGATATTACACTGGACTAAGAAATGGCAATGACACAATTATCTCCTCTGTTTCTGATGATCACTGTGATAAAGCCAGGAGCTGGAGTATTTAGAGCCAGCTTGTAGCCTTGTAGCTCCCTTTCCCTCTCACTCTGTCTGTCTTATTTATCTCTCATTAAACTAAATTGTATTCTTATTGGCTGACTGACCTCTGATACTGTTATTAATTGATTTATATAGTGCCTTTTGCAAGCCTCAAGGCACTTCAGAGAATTGAAAATATATAAAAGGATCACTTCACCAATCACCTCAGTGCAGCCACCTCTGGGCTAGAAACAGGTGGCCATTTGCAGTGGCACTAGGAAGAGTTTGGGTTAGAAAAGAAGGCAGAGTTGTGGAACCACGGCTTCTAGCAGTCTTACTGTCAAGCTGCTGCCTTGATATCAGACTGGACGTCAAAAAACTTCAGGAAAAAAGGCTATTTCTGGCAAATGATGAGTCAACAGAACATGTTCAAAAGCAAGCTTAAGGCAAAATATTTTCATGGTGAATTCAGTACCCAAGGGGTGTGACAGGGCCTGTGTTTTTTCATGGGGTCTGGAGGACCACAGAACCCCCCCGGGCATCATTCCCTCAGAACTTCTGCCCAGCATCAGCCTCCTTGCAGCACTGACTGACTTCCCCACTGGCTCCCGTGTGGAGCACGTCCCCACAAGCCTCACGGTGCCCACAGGGGACTGCCATGAGTAAATGCCACGTACAGGCTTGGTCACTGGACAGCTGCTGGGAGCCAGGTCCGGTGCTTCCTCCGCTCGCCGTGTCAGGCACTTGGGAAGCTGACTGGGATTTCAGAGCAGAGACTGGCGCTTCCTGGCGATCTGAGCCCAGTTTAGCTCAGGACCTAAAGCATCCCAGGCAGTGTGGGATGGCTGCTAGCACCACTGCTACACTTCCTTGATGCCTGCTATGAGTAATGAAGAAAAAACCATAAAAATAGGCTAACACAAACACACAGGGTGGCCACCCTGACAGGAAGGGATCACACAGACCAAAAAAAGGATGCAGATCTTCTCTACAGAAGGGCACCCAGCCCCCTTTCCCTTACCCTCAGTGGTGACTCCCAACAGCCCGACAGAACCACACCTGTGGTCCCTGTCAGTGTTGATGCCGACTTCTCAAATGTGGCAAAGCTGTAGTTTTTCTGTATAATATCTTGAGCATTCACAATAAACATTTTTAATACTTTCCCATCAATCACAGATGAGAGGGCTTTGTGTTTTTTCACAATATTATAGTTTTGTCTTCATTTGAAACATCTGAATGCCTCTAATTAAAAAAAGAAAAAAAAGAAAAAAGAAATCTTTCTGAAGGTGCAAACATAACAGAGAATATCAGAAATCTCCTTGATTATGTTAGGTCATTAAAGCTACTTAGTGAAATGCTTTGTATAGATCGGAAGGTTTTGAACCCTTCCCCATTAAAATGAACCCTGAACATGAAAATGTGCACCCCTTTCCAGAGCAGAATTAATTTCACTGACTCCATTAACAAGCAGGTCTGCTTTCTTCTTATCTTTCAAGAATTCTCTACCTGATTGCATTTATGTTCTCATTTAGCATCTCAAAATGGGCACTTTCTCTCAAGAAGGGTTAGTGCATGACTCACCCGCTTAGTTAATCTGACTAATTAGCATACAGTCACCCATTAACAGCATTAGAACAACAACTGTAGCTCTCACTACCTCACTGTCTGGAAAACAGACCTCTTTTAGTTTGCAAGGACATTGGCTGCTCCCTGTCTTTTGACAAGTGTGGGGTTATTTATCACACCAGCACAGGATTTGCAGATAGCTCTGGAAGGGGTGATATAATTCTTAATATCCTGCAAAAACCCTCAGCCCATAATCTTTCCTAGCAACTTATTGGAAATTATTCCAAAATTAAGTCCTTAAGTCTGCAAAAAACCTCTCTGACATCCAAGCTGCTCCCATGCACCTCTTTCAACTTCATTGAAAGAAACCAATGGTGGAAATTAAATAGGTTTTTCTGGTGTGCGATAAGTCACAGTAAATGCATCAATATTAAAATCTTTCATACTTGGACCATTCGCAGAAGTCTTGGACTTATTTCCCACAGCTATTCTAGGTATATCAAGACAGAAGTAAGATTTGTGGCTGCTTAGAAGAGTAATTTTCTGGGAAGCATGCCTTGCAAACCAGGAACATTTTTATCCATGGAGGTGATGCTAGGAACAGCAGGTTAAAAGACTGAACTAGGGAGGCAAAGCCAGCAACTGCCAGAGCTCCTTAAGACAACTGCAGAGTGCCCAAGGTACTCAAGGAGATTTACACACCCAATTTCAGCCTGCCCCAAATAGTCTGAAAAGCTGTAGGACCCAGATAGGTGTGAATTTCTATTATTTATTTCAAAGGATTGTTCACGGGAAGCCTAATTTTGGTCACTTAAATGCCAGGACAGTTAATCTTTCCACTTCTGCTCACCACACCAGAAATCCCTGTCCTCTAACAGACTTCCTCTGTGCCACCAGCAGGCAGGTGAAACCCACCAATGCCACACATCTTCACACCCAAGGAATAAACCTGCAGGCTGCTGTGCTGTTTGCAGTGCTCAGATGGTCCTCAAATCACGAGTGAAAGTATTTAAACCCCCTTGCTGTTAGCGTGGAGCTGTTGGATGCTGGTGTTTGGCTGCGTTATTGAAGGGAGGCTGGCTTTGTTGGGTGCCTCGGAGCCAGCTCTGGTGCCTGCAAGGCCTTGAGGTTTTGTAACCTCCATACCTCGCCTCCTCCTCAGCCAGCAGTGAGAAGCAGCAGACGTAATAATTGAAAACACAGGTATTCAACACAGCATCACAAACTTTAGAAATCAGAAATGCTTAGTGGACCTGCAGGTTTTAGCTGATGGCAATGTCACTGTTCACTGTCAACAGCAAATCCAATCTTTGGGCAGACTCAGGCTGGACAATGCCAGAAGCCATGCCGAGTGAAGTTTCTATCTGTTTTGAGCAAAAGCTGAGCCACAGATCCCCTGACCAGAGATCCCTCACAGAAGGTGATGCTGCTTGTACCCAGCTCTGCTGCACGGCCATGCCGTGCCACTCGTAATGACTGTCCCTGCCACAGCTGCGGCCGAAAAGAAAAAGCTCCTAGCACAGATGGAACAACACCAACGTCCCAGGAATCTGAGTCAAATTTTGGTTTCAAAGTGCCCCTGATGGTACCAACAAAGATTTTGTCCAACTCACATTAGCAGTTAAACTAGTTTCAGGACCAGTGGAGGGCAATATTGCTTTGGCTTCCTTGAACAAAGGGATTGAGGCACCAGCTACGGCACAGAGCTGCTGTTTG
Source organism: Corvus moneduloides (assembly GCF_009650955.1). Lineage (NCBI taxonomy): Eukaryota > Metazoa > Chordata > Aves > Passeriformes > Corvidae > Corvus > Corvus moneduloides. Next base: position 118,739,532 of record NC_045476.1, on the reverse strand, counting down.
CAAGGCAAAACCCTTACTCTGGGCACAGGATGACATTTCTTGCTCCACATAAACCAGCCCCCAGGGTGTACAGCCTCTGGTGCCTCCAGCACCACCCTGTGGAATGCCTCACTCGCTGAACACCAGCTTGCTGTAGAAATTGATGCTTTTGTACAGACACCATTTCCCCAGACTCGTACACAGGGAAAGACAGGTGGAAGCAGCTCCAGGGTGAAACAGATTCTCTGTACATACCAGTTCACTTATCACTTCTGCTGTTTTCCTCATTATGAACTTGACTCAGCATTCAAAAATTTCCCATTTCTGCATTTACCACAAGTTCATGCCTAAGTAAATATATGAAGGAGGTAAAAAAAGAGTACTTAGGCTGTATTTTGTGGAAATACAGTCTAGTTAATGCAGAACATTAAGTACTTCTGGACTTTAGCAAAGTGTTCAGAAGGCGAAATCAGCAAGCCTGCAAAAGTAGCATGTGATTTAAAATATTTTCCCTTTCTTAAAGCAGTTCTTTAGACCCCTTCCATAATTTTAAATCCCTTATTTTAACTTTAAGAGGGAATGTTCATATTTTGTGTTGCCTCTCTTAGCACTTTTGAATCTATCTTGCAGTTGTATAATTTATTCTGCTATAACTTCTCTCCCTGGAAAGAAATGCTTTGCACTTGTACTCAGCGAAGAGCTGTGGCATTCCTCCTTTCTCATCTTTGGTGTCTGTGGCAAGTGATGGCTGCTTGTTGGCAACGATGGAGCAGGTGGCTGCTGGGTGACCGCTGCTGCTGCTGGGGTGGTGAGTGGGCTTTCTGGAAAGATGGAACAAGAGCAACAGGGCTGAAGCCTGGTTGGGTAGAGATGGCAGGACATTGTCCAAACGAGGGACAAAGCTGGGGCACCTGAGGGGAAATTAAAGCCTGATGAGGTCTGCAGGATAGATATAAGGGGTTTGTGGGGGCAAATGTGAGGTTTTTCCTTCTATCGCCTCACTCACTGGCTGCTGCCACATCCCTGCCTGGTCCTGCTTCCACTGTGTCTGGGAGGACCACAGTCCCCATGGAGGGTCCCACTGCAGTTGCCAGCACAGACCCAGCACAGACCACCAGCAAGCACTGATGAGTCCTGCTGCCCAGGCTGCAGTGGGGCAAATCTGTCAGGAGAAATGATATCTTTGGTTAGACCTGTTACTTGGTTGTAAAAACACAGAAAAGCTTCCCAGGTTTTTTTATCTGCAGAGAAATTTGTAGCTGAAAACGTGAGTATTTTTTCCCAGCTATATCAGTTGCTCCAAGAAAAAAAGGTGTAATTTCTTAGTGCAGTGTGTCTGTCAAATCTGTAGATATGTATCACAGCTGTGGTTTGGAAAAATGGTATGGAATTTAGCACGTGCCATTCAGTGTGAGCTGCAGATCCGTGCCTGCTGACATGTTGTGCAAGAGACACAAGTGCACCTCAAACCATTTTTTAATTGCAACCTGTATATGTTCAACCTGGCATTTACAGACACCAGAATTTATTTACACAGCACAGAAAGTGGTAGAAGATTGGAACTGAAGCCTGGAGAGCCTTAATGTGCTGCTGGGATTCCTTTTTGCATGAGAGAAGCACCTATATTGTTTGCATATAACTATTAATGATAGGACAGCAGCAAAGACAAGTGCCTCAGTGGAGGCTAGGTACTTTCTCAAGAGCCATGGACTGACACTTTAACAGGTGACTGCAAACAACAGGTTGGCAATGCAAACATCATTCCTCTTACTGATGTTATACATCCATCTTTCTGAGAGAGTTTTGATGTCAAAAATATTACCAAAAGCTTCAGTGAAGACCCGAAACAGCTAATCATCAAATAGGTCCTTCAAAAACCTGAAATCAGTTTGTGTTTTGAACTTTTTGTCTTGTGATTCCACCAGGGACACAGTGGAACCACGAAGGTTCGTCTGCTTTTCATTTCCTTGTTGTGGTACTTCTGCCACAGGGAGTTCCATATTATTGCATTACATCTACAATGTTTCTGGCTCCAGAAGACAGGAAGGAACCCAGTTGAAAAGCCTCTACTTTTAATGACAAGAGGTGCTCAATGTTCAGTGATCTTAGTCTTCAAGAAAGAAATATACTGTACTTATGAAGACTTGCACCTCTGCCTATCCTCAACTCTGACCAAAATGGGGGAATCCAAAGAGACTGAAGTTAAACGAGTGCTAGCACATCACATGGCACAAGAATGTATTGGTTTTACTCTACTGATACCATTTAGTGCCTCTTGTAAACCCATGCTTGTCCATCCCCTTTAATTTACATACTTGCCAACAGCCTTGCTGAAGTCAAGCTAAGCACGCAGGCAGGGTTAGTCTAACTCACCTGTGAAAAGCTGAGAAAGGAAATATTCTTTTCTTCTATTGCATTTAGTGTTGCATTGCCAAAAATACTGAATTGGACCTTTATTTATGTAGAATTAGTAATTGTCACACGGGCCTTTAGCTCATTTGTGCACAGAACTATCTTCAATTCACAATCCTGTTTGCTTTTAACACATGATCACAGGGAAGGACTCCATACATCCTCAGGTTGTCCTCTGACATGTCTGTATTCCTCAGGCAAAGGTGACTAATGAAAGAATCACTAAACTTTTGGCTGCTGAGAAAGTCACAGAGAGAAAAGAATTTATCATTTATCAGGAATGGCATCTCACTCTTCTGCAAAACTGGCAAAATACTCTCAAAGAAGCAACCTTTAGATCAAAAAAGCCTTGTCTCTTTAATCTTTAGAGGAGAATAAAGAAAATTTCCAGATCCACCTTACTTCCTTCACCTTCATCTTTCTTTAAGCGCCAAAAGTGTTCAAAACCAGACACCATTCTCCAGCTGAGCACCACACCTGCACTGAGCAGAGGAAGAAAACTTCATCGACACTGCAGGTGAAGTGCATTTTTTTATACATCTCAGTACAACGTTTGCCTTTTTGCCATATCATTAACTCATATTCACTGTAACTTCCAGATCTTCTCCATGACTTTTATGCTGTTGCAGCTATTCCCAGGTTTGTGGGGTTTGGAGTGCAGGTTCTCCTTTCTGAATGTAGGGTTCTTCCTTATGAACTCACCCAGTGTTTTGTTCTTAACACCTTTTTCAAGACACCAAGAATAGTCTAGATCCTAATTCTGTCCTGAAAACTGTGTGCAGCTCTCTTAGCTTCCTCTGAAGGTGCGCAGCTCTCTTAGCTTGGTGTTTTCTGCAAATTTAATCAATATGCTATTTACTTCATCAGCAGTGTTTCACTGAAATTTAACTCTGAATGAATATTCAACACTCAGTAACACCAGGTCCATGAGAGATCTCTGAGACATTCTCTCTTGAAACATGCTTCAGTGTGACAGGGATCTACTAATTATTCCCTTTCGTTTTTGAAGTGGTTTAGTACTGACATACCCAGAGTATATTTTCCTTGCTTGCTCATGTGAATTCCATATGTGTAACCATGACAAAAATCTGCCCAAAATTGTGATTTACAGACTCTTATTCATTCTTCCCTAATCCACAAGGCCTGTTATCCTGTCATAGAAAGAAATTAGGCTGGTTTAATACAATTTGTACTTGACAAATCCCATTTGTCCTTGCAGCTTGTTTGATTATTTGTTCCTTTAGTCTCTGGCTCTTCCTTTCCCTGCTTTCTAAAGATAAGCTTTACATTTATCATTTTCCAGGCTTACCCTGTGTAACTTATCTGGCACACATTTCATTACTTGTTTTCATCTCCAGTTTCCTCTGAAGGTGAGATTTGGTCAACTTCATCGGTCATCAAGCAGCACTCTTTTAAGCTGACACACTCCTGTGCACTTTGTAATGTGCATGATCAATGGCTCCAGAAGAGCTTTGGAGCACTCCCTCAGTGCTAACTATCCTTATTTCACAGAAGGTATCAGTGCTCATGCTTGTGGATAAACTAAAGCCACAGTTGCCTTAGTCTCCGCAACCACAGCACCACCAGTCAATTTGGCTGCTCTGCTTTGCTTAGCCACAGTCTACAGTAGCCCAAGGTAGTTTTGTTCCTCTGCCTAAACAATGACAAACTCCAAATTTCAAACAAAGTGATCTTTGAGGCAGGTCACTTCTTGGATTCTGATTTAAGTCGTGCCACCGGTATAGCACAAACAACTGTAGTTTGTAAAGGGCAGAAGAGTCAAGTTTCAGAGTCTGCTTCAATCTTCTAACAACTCACCAGACCCTTTGTCTCCCATCCTGGCTCCTCTCACCCTTTTGGTCTTTCCACTTCAACAGGTCCTACCTATGCCTTGTGAAGCACAAGGTTGGAGAGATATGTAAGGTGGAAAACCCAGGAGGGCGTGGAAGATGATGGATGAGGCAGCTGTGAAAACAGGGTTGAAGAAGAGTTGTATGGAACATCTGTGGTGGTGTATTCCACCCACAGCCCACCTTCATCTGCTGCCCACGTCCCCCAACCCCCCCCCAATTTCTGTTGCAGCATGAAACAGAATTTAGGAAGTTACAGTTGATTTGAAAAAATGACAGACTGTCTCCAGAACCCACTCCTCATGTAGTTCATTGGTTTGGCCACTTTGAAAACAAGACAGGAGATGGTGACTTACTATGGAGTATTGGTGCTTAAATGCCAACACAGCTCCACCAACAGCTGCAGTACTCAATGCTGCAAACCCAGCAGCCACACTACAAGCAGCCACACATCCATGGATGGCAGCACTAGAAAGAAAATATATGATCTTTATGGTCCCCTTACAGGAAGACGATAAAGAGAAATTTGCTTTTACTTGGGAAGGTGTAAAATGTACCTTTAGCAGACTCTCATGGGGGTATAAACATTCACCCATGATTGCTCATGCTGTGCTTGCTGAACTTGCTGAACTTTTACAGACAGATTCACTTCCTCAAGATGTGAAATTATGTTAATATAGATGATATTCTAATTGCAGGAGATTCACCTGAAAAGATGGGGAAGCAGCAGTAACAGTGCAAGCACTGCATAAAGAAGTTGAGATCCCACCTGAAAAATATGTTAAGGGCCAAGTGAAGAAGCAAAGATTTTGGGTACTTGGTGGATAGCAGGCAGTGTGGTAATTTTTCCAGACACCTTAAGAAAAGCAGAATAGCTGCAGTCATCCCAGTCTTGGGAAGAGTTACAAAAGCTGATGAGAACTCAAAGATAAAGGAGAAAACAAGTGTCTGGATTTTATACCACTGCTTGCCCATGATATTCCCTTTCATGAATGGGAAAACTGCAGAGGTGGAATTTGGAACATGAAGAGGCAGTCAAAACCCTAATACAGGAATTAAAACCATCAATCACTGGGACCAGTACACCTCCATGACCCTGTCATAACAGAATGGGGATTTGCTGAACAGAGTACTTCCAGTAACCTATTTCAAATTTTTTCACTGATGCTTCAGCAAAAAGGATAAATGGTAAATGGCAATGTAAGGCTGCTGCACTAAACATTAACACTGGCAAACAAATAATAGAAGAAGGTGAAGGTAGTACACAAGTAGGAAAATTAAGGGCAGTTGTTTTGACAGCACAAAATGGAGGAAAAATGATCTATGTGGAGTCCTATCCTGTGTGGAAAGGCATCACACAATGGTTCAGTCAATGGAAATAACTGAACTGGGAAGTAGGCAGATCTTCAGTTTGGTGAACTCAAGACTGGCAATTACTTCTTGATATAGACAGGAAAACATCATTCAAAATGGCATGGGGGAAGGCTCATGCCAAGGGTAACAAACCAGCCACAAACTGGAATCAAAAGGTGGATGAATTGACTAAAATTAGGGAGATAAAAATAGGGATCTCTTTAAATCCTGAGTGGTATCAATTGGGAGAATAGCAACATCAGAAATTAGGTCACACTGGCAAATCAGCACATTATTTTGCTGCACAGAGCAACGGCTGGAAAACTTGTGTAGCTACTCTTACAGAATGTCCTCAGTGCAGCGTAAAATTACAATCAGATCACCCTGCTAAAGCATCACCCTACACGTCAATCAAGGGAAAACTTTATGGTCTACATGCTACATGGCAAGTTGACTGTATCAGGCCATTCAAATCCGCTGTAGGTCACCAACCTATCCTTACAGAGTGTAGCAGTAGTCTTCTAGCTTACCTATGGTGACTAAGTGCTGAAAGGCTGATGGATGAAAGTACAGGGGTTACAATCTTGGTTCTTGAGTCTACTTACCCCCCATACCATTCGAAGTGATACTGGCTCATATTTCTCATGTTAAGAGGTGGAAGGATGGGCCAAGCAAGAAGAAATTCAGTGGGTATTACACACTCTAAATTACCCCAAATTAAATGGGATGGTAGAAACACCTAAGGGATTATTGAAAAGGATCCTTAAGACACACAATGTTCAGTGGGATACTTGACTTTCCAAAGTGCTTCATCAATTGAGTAATTGGCAATCTGTGAGTGCAGCATTCTTTGCAAAAGCTGAACTTGATGCTTTACCTTCCCATGAAAGAAAATATCGATAGCATTACAGCCAGAACAACCCGTTATGGTAAATTTACCACAAATGGGAACTGTGCCTATGACTCTGACTGAACCCTATGGCTTGGGAAGCTACTGATAGGAGTGTTGAAAAATAGAGAATCAATGCACAGTGGATTTATCCTGCATCACAAAAGGGATAACCCGTTCCACTTTCCTCATCAAAACCTTTTATATCTTTTCTTTTACAGCAGAAAAAGAATCTATATTGATAGCAATGAAAACAGCTGTATACCCCCAACACAGTCTTGTTTTTCCTCTTGATTGAGACAATATAATCCCTCCAGATCAAACACAAAAGCCTTGGGATCATTCACTACATTATACTGGAAGATTGGAGATCCTGCCAAAAGATAAGGCAAGCTTAAACCTTGCTGCTTTGTTTATACAGTGAAATGAGGTACATCTTGAAGATAAGTGAAGATGGGAGACCCTGTAGGGAAAAATAATTAGCATAATAATAATTGTATACTAGGGGAGGAGATAAAAGATAAAAATAAAAAGAGGGTGCTGGGCAATCAATGGATCTACCCAGAAAGTCCCATCAAGATGAATATATACTATACTGATTGTTTCAAACCAAGAAATAATGAGAAATCTTGCTATAAATTCTCAGAACCAGATTGCTGGTTCAATTTTACTTTTACACAACCCATACTCACATTTTGCCTCTGGGTAAACATGATGTAGAACTATTATTTGATATCATTATTGTTAAGCATAAAATGTGGAATTTCTGTACAATGGGGTGTCTATGGGTTGATACATACGTAATTCTAAATGTAGCTATGCCTGAGCTAAATACATCAGCAGTAGCACTACACAATAACATCTCCTTTTGTAGGCAGGAAAGGGTTAGTACAGATGAAAAGGAAAACCAACAAATTCCATCTTTAAATGGACCTAAAAGAGACATCATTTTGATATGATGTGGAATACAATACTTGGGGATACACCATAAAGCCAATCATTGTGATGGGATTAAATCAGCATGAAACCATACTCTATCTGATAGAACATAGACTGTGGGGCCAACAAAATGCACACAAACCTGCTGATGTTGGTGCATGTGTTGTTCAGAAACAACAGGGATTTATTTGTGAAAGTAATACCCTCATGGCCCAAGACATTTGTTTGACGCTGAACAAAATGTTTGTCATTTTGAAATACATCCTGACAAAACCCTGAAATTGTGTATGTTGGAAATGGATTTGGGGTACTTTGAGAACTCTTTGTGATTCTATACTTACAGATAACACCACTGTAGAGACAAGCAATCAGTCAAATACCTGTGTCTGTAATTTTGCCAAATTGGGATGCAATTTTAACCATTCAGCTCCTGTCACAACCCACCAATTGTTTCAAACTAACTGCATCTCATATCAAGATTTACCCCCTACCCCCACTGGCATGAATTTTACCTTGGTGAAGAAAATACTACAAAATGATGACCTGAGTCGAGAACCAGAACATACATGTCTAAAACCATGGACATTGAACTCTAGGCACTGTTCATTATGACACAGACAAGAAATGTCCTAGAAAGAGTGAAGGAGGATGGAGAACATCACCATTGGGATACCTTGTTTGGATGGTTGTCATCATCAACAGGAGCTCTGAATTGAATCCCATTGTAATTTTATTTATTTGTGTTATATTATGCTTGTTATTGAACAGAGTGTGGAAAATAGCTAGATGGGTAGCACGGTTGCAAGGTCCTCCTTACATATGTAATACTACTCAATCATGTTTAATAAAACCTAAATAATTATGTAACAACCAAAAATTCCCTTTAAATTACAACTGGAATATGGTATTAATCTGTTTATAGACCCTGAGGCAAGAGGTGATCGCATGACCACTCTGTGGAGCAAGACAAATTGACTTTAAGTCATGGGGTGGGTTGTGGTGTTGCATTTCCCACACCCTCACGCCCCCTTGGACCTGCCCTGTGACTTCAGCAATTCCCATTAAGCCTTGACCATACCAGCTGGGCAGTGAAGCGTCCCTTGACTGTACGAGTTGGGCAGTGAAGCACTCCTTGTCCATACCAGGAACTCTTGAATTGCAAAGCTGGGAGCGGCACTGTTCATACCCAGGACATCCACTTCCTGACCAAGGTGGAGAACAAGGGATAATCAATTATCCCCTGACAGTCTTGGAACATTACTTAGCTGAACTGTAGCCCAAGTGGAATGGTACCATTGTTATCAGACTTTTGAAAAACTTCAGTAGTTACCGATTTGGGTTATGGCCAGGATTATGGCCATAATGATTAAAGTCAGTCATTTTGTGACCCTATAAGCAGGGGACCTAAGTGAGGCCCTTTGAGCTCTGATGGACTGCAGTGGACTGTGCCAGTACCTCTGTCTGAGTGGGATGCCTCTCAGAGCCCACAAACTCTCAAGTTTGGGATAGTTAAGGACCATCACCAAAAGCTGATGGGGCATGGGCTGATATGCTCCACTCTCCCGATGCTCAGCCCTCATCCTTTGAGAAATGCATTCATACATTCAACAGGAGTATTTCACTGAACTCAAGGGGAATTTTTAACAGGTACCTTTTCCCATATATACACCTCTGCATCTGTGTGTATGCATCTGTGAATTGATCCAAATGCCCTCTAACATGTGTAGTATGAATGTTGCCATCCTCGGTCTATAATTAAGTAGCTGTTGTGAGTGTAGTAAATCATATTGGATCACTTTATAAATATTAGTCAATGATTAAGTGCTGCTAAACCCTTTAAACATAAATCACTGATCAAATACAGCACTTAGACTGGACTCGGCTACATCTAGGATCTCTCAGGAGCTTAGAAAGCAAGGGGGTCCTCTATGAACTTTGTGACTTAACAGAAGAGTCTCCCTTATCCTTTTGCACCCTTACCCTTTTGCATCCTCAGCCTCAGTGTAAATCATTCTAAACTGATTCTAAACTGATTTTCCTTTGTATGCTTGGTTTATGTAGTGAAGTAAGAGAGTGAACCTTGCTATTGTTAAGCCACACTTTTGCAAATTTATATTAAAACCTGCTTTTGCTAATACCTTTGGTGATGACTTTTTTTAGTGGCCTGAACTACTCATTTTCAAGAGTAGCACATGGGGAAAATGGTGTGTGTGTGGCACACTGGGCACAACATCAGCTGCCTCAGCCATGCTCCTTTAAAAAGAAATCCTAGCAGTGACTTCAAAATTTCTGGTGTACAAATAACCAGAGAAGGCTAGCAATAATAAAATTGAGCAGAATGGTGTTTCTCAAGAAAGCACCAGTTTCATACAGTTGAATTGTTCTGTGGCAATACTAAAGGTTTCCAGGCAAACCGTGAACACAAAATATTACAGAAATGCAAAATTGATAATTTGCTTTCTGTTGGAATGGGAAGAGAGCTTGTCATCCAGGTGTACAATCTGTGTGTCCCACTGCAGGAGTATATTTTGCTAAACAAGGCACACAGGCCTTTATCAACATTTTTTTTACTCTCTCTCCAAATAACTTTCAACTGCTTGATCAATATTTCAAATGATGTGCACAATCACTCCTTCAGCTCTGTGTGTGTGTGGGGACCTGGATGGAAGTTTGGTTTGCTTTAACTGTAAATCAAAGAAAATGTTCTTGACTTAAAGCACAGCTTTTATTTAAGGGAGGCATACCCTTAAGAAGGTTAGGCTGAGTTAGAAGTGAGAATTGATTATTTCATACCTTTTGTGGCAAAACTGCACTTTCTGATTTTTCTCCCTTCAATGGGCATTAAGCATTCATGTTTCATATAGCTTCCCTCCCTTCCATACCTCCCTCAAGGCATTTTTAACTTTTTTAGACAGGAAGGGGAAGATACCATCCTTGTTGCTAGGAAGCTGTAGAGATCAAAAGGCAATTAATTTATTCTTCTTGTTTTACAGTTATTGTTCTAATAACTCATCAGAGGGCGTGAGCTACTTAATTACATTTCATTTTCACCAAGTGTTTTATTTCAAAGAACAGCACAAGAATGCTAATCTCCAAAGTAAGGCTTGTACACTTGATGATGTCAGCAAAAAATAAAACATGAGATAAACCATCAATTTTTCTCAGGTATCTTCTACCCTAAAGGTGCATTTCAGGTACTCTTGTTCTGGATTCCCAAGAAGCAGCGCCAATCACAAACTGACATTGGTTATCAGTTGGTCAGCCTGCCAGCACTGCTGTCCAGACTTCCTGTGCAAACTCCCCTAGATCATATTAAGCATCTTAACCTGTATCCAAATTTTCTCAGAAAAACAATCAAAATGTAAATGTTTTACATGGCTTCATGTGGGCAAAAATATTTTCTTTCACCAGGGCAAGATGGAAGCAGTCTACCATCCCAGGCTCCAGCAACAAGCAACCTGCATCTGCATAAGTAGCAGCAAGTAGAAAAGATGTTGTGACCACAGCAACCCTCTCAGCCTTTATAGCAGCACCACAGAGCTCGTCAGTCTGTGACCAGGTCTGGGCCCCAAGGCCTTGGATTCTGACAGAAATTCCAAGCATAAGGAAATTGTCACACTTGGGTTGCTCACTTGAGACAATACGTCACTACGCAAGATGCAGAAAGCTACATTAAATTCTTTAAACTCTCAGCATATTTAAGATACTGTTAAGAACTTGTAACCTTAAGTTACATCATAAATTAAAAAAAAAAATTCTAAGGCAAGAGCTGAATATTTTGAAGTTATCATTAAACAGTCTACAGTTTTTAAACACTGTGATTTACTGAAGAGTTTTATCTGCTTTCAAAAGTAGCCTTAAATAAAAGTTGCAAAAGAACTGAAAAATCACTAATGTTTCCCTGACAAATACTTATGATTCAAAGTAGTTTCAGTCAAAATGTTATTATATAAGAAATAAACAGATTGCATTTGTTAATACTCAGAAAATATTGTATCAGAAACACTAGTCGTCCAAATGCTGCAGGCCGTGATACCAGGAAAAAGAGAACTTCCACAAGTCAGACCACAAGGGAAACTAGGGAGAAAGGAAGACAACAGTGAGATAACAAGTTAAGAAAGAGATAAGGAATGAAATATGCCCCACAAAAATCCTGTGTTTGAAGGGCTGAGGTTCTCACATTTAGAATCACTGCTTCAAAGCTGTGAGGAACAAGTGAGGCATATAAGAGGGGGCTGCAGCAGTTAGTTTCTGTCTGTCTAGCAGATTATAATTTCATTTTTACAGAACTGTCAGGTTCCTCAGCTTCTTCTGTTGTGACCAAATATACTTCCATTCAGTTGAATCATGCAGTACAATCCCAATATGTCTTCTTTCCAAGGCTGCTTTCTGCAGCCAGTGCTTTTATGGGACTTAGATGAGGTTTTCGTGATTCATAGTACTTAAACTACTCACAAGCACTTTTTCAATTGGAAAATTCACTTCAAGTAAATGCATCATCAGCATGATTGTTCATGCATGAAAGAACTACAAGCAAAACAATGAGCACCATTTTTTAAAACCTACACTTAAGCCAAGAAAAACAGTTATCATGAAAGATATTAAAAGACCTTATTTTTCAGTTTCCATGAATCTCTCATGGAAAACATGGGTTATACTTGTTTCTGCATCTCCTATTCTGAGAATCCCAAATTGCAAATGAAAAAAAAAATATAATGTGCACATTGGTTTAGAGTCGTTAACATGATACATAGCAACATAAATTAGATTATCTACAACAGATTGGGGTACTACTGATTTAGCCTTATTCTTTTAGCAGTCTTTTCCAGAAAAAAAAGCCTATAGGATCTAAGCATCATATAATCTTACTATTCCCTACTTTGCTTCCAGAAGGCTAAATATAAATAAAGTGCAATTTAAATCTTTTTAGAATTGGTGGAAGATGCTCTAGTATCTGCCAAGCACAGTGCATTTGAAGAATATGTCAGATACTTAAATGAAAATGGATGCCAGAATTTTACACATTTATCCCAAGGAAAACATACTCTCTGTGGGTTATGTATGTGCATATGCCTATGTGGCATTTTCACAGACGATTTGATAGTGGTACTTCCAAAATATTTCTACAACTAATAGCATCAATGCAATCTTTCACTCTTACTCCATTCTGGAAGTGTTTATTTATTTATTCACTTAAATAGATTTATATGATACATAAAAAGGTCTATCTGCACCTCCACATGCTTTTGATATACAGGAAAACATAGTCAAACTGGTGAAAACAAGTATAAACTCAGCAACCTCCATTTAAATCAGAAAATAGTCATCGAAAAATAAATTTAAAACCATTGCCTGCTCCAGACAGTTATTCAGATAACCAGCACTAACCAAAACCATGAGGCCAATTGGAGACAGTGACTTCAAATCTTAAAAGCATTTTAAAAAGGGACTCTGCAAGCCCCCAGCTCTGAGTACGCCCAACCCAGTCCCAGTTTTGTGCTCCATGACTAGTGAGGACGGCAGATGGGGCCATCAGATCTGAAGATCAAAGGAATTAGGCAATTTCACAGGGGAATGGTACAGTCCAGATGTGAGAGCTCCTCACCAGGATGAAAACAGAGAGGATATATGTTCCTGTTGCTCTTTCTGTAGGGTTTGGGGATAACTGGGTGCTTTTGGACATGGATGGAGACTCCAGCCCTGGAAAGCTGACTTGTCTGGGGAGCTGCCAGCTGCCTTAGAGTTTGCTAAGCAAGCTTCAGAGGATTAAACACCACCATCAGCAGCTACCAGCACCTCTCCTCCAAAAACACTGCTCCATCAAAGGCAGCAGCTCTGTGGCCTCAACTCCATCTGTGATGGGCTGACAGCCACCTCATAGCTGGAGTAGCAAGTCTGGACACAGAAGAGGAGCATGAGGCATGGGAGTTAGCAGGACCAGCTGTGGCACAAGAGCAAGCCAGTGAGTGACAGCCAGGGAAAATGAGCTAATGCCTACAGGATAGATGGAGCATTTTCACTGGATTACTCCTCCAGCAACCTCACTTGGTGAACTTGAACTGAAATATGGATGTTTCTACTGAAGGTGATACAGATGTAGCCTGTGTATTCTCAGGCTCATCCATAAGCAGTCTGCTTGCATGGTTTCCTATTTGTTTCCATTACTGGGTAAAAAAGTAATCGGAAGAGTATGTCAAAGCTTACCTTCAAAGCTGACTGTCACGGCTGCTTGGCCTTTAGTTTGTGACCTCTCTAAGCTACATACTCCATTTAGATCCTCTAAAACTGCTGTAGGAAATCATTCCCGTAAATTGTACCTAAAGGCCCCTGCGAGGATGAATTCAGTCCTTCACCTCTACATCTGCTCTAATTTTCTACTCTCCATCCCCCTGATATGGAGATCAATCATCTCCCTCAGTCCACACTGCTCCTGACATTATAGGTGCTAAGAAAAATCAGAATAAGCATATGTACTTAGTGTCTTCCTCCTAGTCCTTGTATCTTGACGGTAACATATCTTTTCACCCCTCTTCCTATTACAGGGTTCCTTTTGTGATGTTAGGATGCTCCTCAAGTTTTCTTTCAAATAATAGCAATTCCTGTGGCAACTCCTCTGAATGCTGTTTACCAAGATATTTTCTGTATTGTTTTTGTATGCCCAGGTTTTTGTAGGCAGTGGGGCCACATGGGTGGCTTCTGTAAGAAGCTGCTAAAAGCTTCCCCTCATGTATAACAGAGTCAATGCCAGCTGGCTCCAAAATGGACCTGCAGCTGGCAAAGGATGAGCCCATCAGCAATGGTGGTAGCGCACCTGGGACAACAGAGTTAGTCACAGAACCACAGAATGGTTTGGATTGGAAGGGACCTTAAGGATCATCTTGTTCCAAGCCCTTCCCTGGCAGGGATGCCATTCATTACACCAGGCTGCTCCTGGCAACAATCCAACCTGGTCTTGAACACTTTCAGACATGGGCCATCCATAACTTCTCTGGAAAACCTGTTCCAATGCTTCACTACTCTCTTTTTCTTCCTAACGTCTATACTAAACCAGCTCTCTAGCAGTTTAAAACCATTGCCCCTTGTCCTGTCACCATCTGCCCATATAAAAAGTCCCTGTCTCTCCTTTTTAAAAAGCCCCTTGAGGTACTGGAAGGTCTCCCTGAAGCCTTCTCTTCTCCAGGCCAAATAACGACACCTCTCTCAGCCTGTCTTCATAGGAGAGGTTCTCCATCGCTCTGATCATCTTTGTGGCCCTTCTCTGGACCTCTTTTAGCAGGTCCATGTCTTTCATGTGTTGAGGACCCCAGACCTGGATGCAGTACTGAAAGTGGGGTCTCATAAGAGTGGAGTAGAGGGGAAAAAACATCTCCTTCAACCTGCTGTCCACGCTACTTTTGATGCAGCCCAGGTTGGCCTCTTGGCTGCGAGCGCACAGCATTGGCTCAAGTTCAGCTTTTCATCTGTGAGAACCCCCAAGACCTTCTCCACAGGGCTGTCTCAATGACTTCTTCTCACAGTCTGTACTCAGATTTGGGATTGTCTCCACCCAGGTACAGCACTTCATGAGGTTCTCATGGGCCCACTTCTCAAGTTTTTCCAGGTCATGAAGGGAATGGGGAAACCCTGGGCAACCGCAGCCAGAGAGAGGAGTGAAAATATGTGAGAACAACAACTCTGCAGACACCAAGGTCAGTGCAGAAGAAGGGGGAGGACATGCTCCAGGCACCAGAGCAGACATTCCCCTGCAGCCCATGGTGCAGACCATGGTGAGGCAGCTGTGTCCCTGCAGCCCATGGAGATCCATGGTGGAGCAGAAATCCACCGGCAGCCTGTGGAGGAACCCATGCTGGAGCAGGTGGATGCCTGAAGGAGGTTGTGACCCTGTAGGAAGGCTTCTGGCAGGACTTGTGACCCTACATCTTTCTCTGTAACATATCAGAATCCTTCTTACTCGTCTTTGTAACAAAAATATTTCTCTTAGCCTCAACTACCTCTCCCTCTCATTACAGAAATCCTCACATCATTCATTTATCCTCCTTACTGCTCTTCAATCAGCTGAAATTACCTGCTACTGTGACCACCCACTGCCTCTTTCAAATATATTGAGAAACACAGCTTTGAATCCAGAGATATCAAGGGACACACAAATTGAGGATAATAAGCCAAGGCAGAATGTAGTGATGATTTCTGCCGTTGAAGAAAGTAAAATTAAAACCTATTGCAAATCCAAAGTGGATCACGAGCAGCTACAAACAACGGGTACCTCATCACAATCACTTTTCAGCAGTTTTTATCAGTAACCACACATTTGAGTCATTCTGACTCAGAGAGATGTCCTGCTCTCTGATGAAATCTTAAAAATTATATTCTGGTTTGACAGAGAATCCTGTCTCTTAAATAACTAAAATACTTTACAATTCGCCCAGAAATTTCATTTAAGGATTAGTGAACCCTATTTTGCCTATCATGAGTAATTTATCTCAATTTTGTCCACTCAGAAGTGATTTTATCTTAACAGAAATGAAAGCAAAAAGTTCCACTTTGGTCATTTAAGAGAATCTATTCAGTGAGTAATCTTGACATGAGCAGTGACTTAGTACTGAGGATTTTAAATCCAAATTAAGTCTCCCTCTTTCTTCTCATTACCATTTTTAGCTTATATCTCCAGCTCGGGAAAACTTTCATGAATATGCTGCTAATATTTGTAATTGCATTAGTATTCTAATATTCCATCAAAATAATTTCAAATGGAAATACATTGAACCACTTAGCAATATTTTGTAAGCTTTATTTCATTAAGGAGGAAGCTTCATTTATTAAGGAGGCTGTGGCATCTCTAATGGTACCATTATGTTTCAAAAGAATGTTTCTTCATCCTTGGTTCATATTTATGTTCTTCTCCTTAACTTTTTTTTTTTGAATGATGGTTGCTTGCAAGTATGTGCAAAGCAGGCTTAGTGACAAGATTATGCCGCATGGTTTGCATGAAATATTTGGCTGAAGAATTTCTCTGGTTCCTTCCTGCATTCACAGTACTTTCTGTAACTGCAATGAGGAGTTGGACCACTTTTGTGGGGGTTTGGCTCTATGAAAAATCAACTGCTGTATCAACTTACCAGGAGAGATTGAGGGCATATGCCACACTACTGCAAACTAGGAGGTGGGAGCAGTTTGAGAGTTTAAAAATATGGTGTTATCTGCTTTGCCCAAAGTACTTCTGTACTCACAGTAAACTAAGCTGTTACTTCTAAACTGAATGTTTCAGGTAAGAAGTAAAAATGTAAGACTCATATCTATGAGAGCAACTGCAACAATTTACAAATGTTGAAGAAAAGGGAATGTGATGTTTTAATAATCTAACATTTTATAAAATTAAATAATAAATCTAGTCATTTTTCTACATAGGAAAGTTTAAAGTTCTCCCACTAAAATGCTTTTTAAAATTGTGTCTTTATTACTAGTACTGTTCATCACATTTTTGGATAGAGTCAAGAAATGGATTTAAACAATCAAAAAAGCTGAATGAGAAGAAAATACATCCTTTTCCAAGGATGTCCCAATAAGCATAATGAAAACTTCATTTTGTGCCTTGCACCAATTATTTTGTAGCCACAGTCATTATTTTCAAGTCATTAGCTTCATTAAACTAACTTTGCTTATGATTAGCTCTGTAAGTACAGTAATATCATACAGTTTACAAAGATCTGGAACTTTTTTCTAAAGCATGAAACATACATTAAAAAAAAATTCATTCATTGAATGGTAGTTTTTCAAGGAGCTAACTTTTAAATGGTTTTAGTCGGTGGTAAGAGATGGAAAGAGTGTCCCCTTGTGGATAGGAATATGAGGAAAAGTGATACTGTAACTCACTGAGAGCAGCAGTAACCCCGGGTATTTGGAGTCTCATTAGGAATTTGGCTAGAATCCTACCTTGCCCATGGCTCATAAATCAACACTCGAATGTACAAAATGCTATGGAGAGCCTTTTTATTTAAATTGGTTGGCCTGACAGACAGCAGAGGGTAAAGACTGAGCTAATGCAGCATCCTTCTTAACACCACCAGTCCAAGCTAACACGTAAATCTAACTGCTGCAGGCAGCTGCAGCACTGCTTGCATTTGAAGAAACCTATTTTGAGAAGGACAGCCTCAGAGCAGACAATGGGAGAAGGCTCCACAGCAAAGACAAAGCCTTATGGTGTATCTATTAAGCAGCGTGCTACCCACATGCATGCATCTGTCCAACCCATGCTACAGCACCCATCCACAGGACACAGCACCATTGTCCTCGCTCCAGCAGCCGCCCTGACAGAGGAACCGGCGCAGGACTGATGCACATCTGGCTGGAGACACTCGTCTGTGCCTGCAGATGTTACAATATCTGTGTTAGACATGCCCATATGCACCATCGCTTCTGACCCATGAGAACTACCAGAAGATGCCAGCATCCCCTTCTTCCCTCGGATCTGGGAAAACCAATGGTAACTTCAAATTTCTGCATGGGAAAGCAGAACTTCATGGGGCTGCTGAGATAGCAGGGGATCTTTCTTGTAGGAAGCGTTCTGGTTTATGAAATCCAGTCCTTCCCTATTGCAGGCAGTTACAGGCCCCCTAAGAAGTTCTTCTTGTTTTGCCTTTATTTAGAATTTTCTCCCAATTACCTCAATTGCAAGAGTTTTCTGAAATATCATTAGAACCCCCACAAATTTTGGCTTAGCCATATTCATGGTCGATGCGTATCTATTCACGATATTATTATTTATTTTACACAGCTTTTTTTGCCTTCTTACAGTTGAATACCTGGCAAAGAGTAACCATATTCCCTCCTAGCCTTTATTTTGTCAAACTAAGCAAGCCACATGCCTGCTGCTTTATTGTACAGGCCAGGCTGACAAAACGCCTTCATACTGTGATGTGTCACCTGAAAGTATCCTGTGGGCTAAACTTTTTCCACCAACAGTTGCTCAAGAATGTATTCAGACTCATCAATACACAACCTTACTCTGTCCCTAATGGAAACACTTTAACTGATGCCTTCTTTTCTAGTGCTGGGTTTTGTACACAGTCACATCTCAGAGGTCACTCCTAAAAAGCCCACCTAACTCAGTAGTTGATTTCATCTGTTGTTTCCTACTCATTATTTCTCAGCTTGCAGCAGAAATTCTCATTTTTCCAGCAATGAAGGAAATTGCATTGAGTGAGAAACAAGTTTCTGACATCTTTTGGAGATTTTCAATCACAAAGTGCTAAAGGTTACCAAGTCCAATACTGGCAAGCTGAGATGCAGGTTGGTGTGAGGGGTGAAGGGGACATAAGCCTGAAATAATACTTGGCCTTTGGTAAGAGGACATTTGCGGAGTCACCATCCCTAGAAGTGTTTATGAAGATCTGGATCTGGTGCTGGTGACACGGTTTAGTGATTTAGGGGTTACACTGGCAGTGCTGGGTTGACGGTAGGACTGGATGATCCCAAAGGCCTCTTCCAACCTTGATGATCCTGATTCTGTAATCCTGATTCATGCTAGGTGGAGCTCACAGAGTCAAAAATTGTCCTCCACAAAAAGCAAGCATGTCACATCTACATCTCATACATAGACTGATCAGGTTGTTGCTTGGAGGGTTGAAGGTGACAATGTCAAATCCTGTGGGAAGTCATTGCAGGCCTAGATAGACACAAGTATTTGCAAACGTACATTAGCACTTTTCATTCAAATATATCCTGTTCCTAAATTTATGACACTGGATGAGTTCCATGTGCACACTGGCAAATGGCTATGGGCCTTATAATTTGGACAATGTGGGTAAAACCACCCAGACATATATTAAGCCTAAACTGCAGATATTTTGTTGTTGTTGCTTAGGGGGGCTTTTGTGTGTGTGTGTGTTACAGGTCACTTTGACTGTCAGATAACAACAAATTAAAAGAGGAAATTCTTAAAACCTGTTTCCTCTGCCTCTGACTTAACGCTAGGAAGCAATGTGAAACCAGACTGTTTATTTCTGTACTTCACGGGGGGAGCGTCATGGGGGTTGTAAAAGTTCCCCGCTTTCTCCCCGGTGATGAAACTTCTTGAAAAAAACACGTGTATCTTTGCATAATTTCATAACGCCGGCTCCGGGCACTGGCTGGCGCGGCGCTGAGGAAGCTCCGGGCCCGCTCCCGCCCCGCCCCGGCGCGGCTCGGCCCGGCCCGGCCGCCACTCGGCGCCCGCCATGGCGGGGCTGGGAGCGGGGCCGGGCGGCGCGGCGGAGCCGCGGCCGCTGCTGGTGAAAATCGTGATGGCTGGAGAGTCCTGCGTGGGAAAGACCTCCATCGTGCGCAGGTACACGGAGCCCGCCGGCTCTCCCGCCACCTCCTACATGGCCACGATCGGTGAGTGCCCGCCGGCTCCGTGCGCCTCCGCCCGCCTGGCTGCCGCCCCTCTCCCTCCGCTCCCCGGTGCCCGCGGCTCACACACGCTCAGCTCAGCGCAGGGAGGTCTGACACCGCCCAGCCCGGCAGTGCCGCGCTGACAGCGCCGGTCTGGCCATGTCAGACCTCCCTGCGCTGAGCTGAGCGTGTGTGCAGCCGCGTCCAGCAGTTTAAACCTCTGCCGGAGTGTCAGGACACATGTCACACTGGCTCCGGAGCCTCTGCAAAGTGCTGGCTTGTTACACTGTCCTTGCTGTTCGTCTGGGCATTGGGAACCTACTCCTGTTGTAAGCTTGTGAAGACTTGTTTCTCACTGTTTCTTATTGCCTACTGAAGCCCTGCTGCCATACATCACTGCAGGTGCAGATAAAACAATACAGAATCCCAGATCAGCTAGGTTGGAAATGACCTCTGAGACCATCGAGTCCAGCCTGTGACCAAACACGGCCATGTCGAACAGACCATGCACTAAGTGCCGTGTCCAGTCTTAAACGCCTCCAGGGTGACTCCACCGCCTCCTTGGGCAGCCCATGCCAATGTCTAATAACCCTTTCTGGGAAGAAATTCTTTGTAATGTCCAGCCTAAACCTTCTCATTCTTCTTGTCCTGTCACTTGTGTGTGTCACTTGGGAGAAGAGGCCGATCCCCACCTGGCTACAGCCTCCTTTCAGGTACCAACCTCAAGGAGTTGTCAGATGTCAGTAAAATGCCCAGTTCATCAATATTTCAGGCTAGAAAGGGCTTAAACTTTATCATTTTAATGGTATAAAGGTATCTTCTACTGTAGTTAGCGGTGTGCATGACAATTAAAGCAGAGCTGTTGCTATGATGGAAATAATTAACCCTGCCAGACCGTGCAGTTCTGCGCTGGCAGCACACGCTGCAGATGTGGGGTGGTGGGGAACTCCCCACTGCCTTGGCGCTGCAGGAGCGCAGTGCCACGGGGAGTGGCAGGGTGACTGTCCACATGCTGAAAACCTTGTCTCTGGCATGAAAATATGTTATGTGAGTGCGGTGCTTTTGGAGATTTTGCTGTGGAGATTTTTACAAATTTTCATTCGGAAATTTAAATTTTTTCGAGTTTGTGAATATTTTAGAGTTTTAGAATATTTTATTTTATTTTATTTTATTTTAAAGAGAAAACTAAACTATGTCAGGAAATTGTGTATTCCTGCATTTGGAATATGCATGGTCCTTTTACACATCTTTCAGTGTGGGAGGAGTTGGCATAACAGAATTAAATACCAGACAGTAGCTGTGGCAGTAGTTGGTCCAGGGAATACTTAATGTACTTGAGATGACTTGACCTGTCCACATAAGAATGGCTGAACTTTAACGACTTTTTTTTTCTTGCCCTTTCTTGCAAAGCAGTTTCTGAAACCAGCACAGACGAAGAGGGAAGAGCACAACTAACAGTAAAGTCAGGAAATTGATCCTAATAATAGGCAACTTGTTGCCAGGCTTAGCAAGAAAGCCCAAAGAATGGCTATAAAAATAAACAACAGCTTTGTTGATGTGCTTTACATTGAGATTCCTGACCATGAAGTTATTATTTTGAGACATAATTTATTTTACTCCTGATTCAGACCACTGCAGACTCAAAAAACTTTTATATGGTGATGATATTAAGAATATATTTCCCAAGTTGTGACTTGAACTATTTCAAGGAATAGTGAAGATAATAAGAGTTTTTATGGCAGTTTATGGACTAAGATTAATCCGTTTATTTTTATTGGTGACACCTATTATTGAGATATTTAAAAACTTTTTAAAAAAATATTTATCTGAAATGTAAAGAAATAATCCAAACATGGTATTTGTTACCTGAATGTGTTTTTAAAGTTATTTCTGAAATACTGTGTTCCATTTAATTCCATTTTACCACGTGTATTAGACTTTGAAAACAGGTGGGATTATGAGTGGTGTCTTCCGAAAGAGTAATGTTGGAAGTGGAAGATTCCTTCTTCATGGAGATAGCTGCAATGGAGAGGGTGCTCTGGAGGCTGTGGCTCCTAGTGGTGTAAAGAAAGGAGACACAATATAGTGTTCTGTGTTTGTGATGTCTTCTCCCTCATTAAGATAACTGACACGATCAGAACAAGTAACTGTTTTTATCTGGATGTCTGTTTCATACAAGCTCAGTCAAATGAAACCTTCCTGTTGTACAGCCTATTAAATGCTCATGTGCTGTTAGGTTATTTTTCACCTTGCCTGTCCAGTTGAAATGGTGATTTGAGTGGAGGGAAGATTATCCTGGTGGTGCAGTCTTGCAACTTCCTGAGTTCCCTGACTCAGGGAAATCATGTGCCATCACCTTGCTTGATGGCAAAGGGTCATGGGCACAGAAGTTAAAAGGTTGTTGAAAGTCTCATTGCTATGTCATCATGAATCACAGACTTTTGTTACTACGAAATATCCTAGTGTTATTGCAGGGGAAAAAAACTGAACAAGCATTTTGTAGTAGGCTCCAGGAGTAGTGATCTTTTCTAAAATTACGTATTTTGTGAGAAAATGCAGAAAATACATCCACACTAAATTTTCATTGAAAGCTTTTAATGCAGCAGTTAAATACTCAAGGCTAAGTGCCCTTCCTCCTTTTGGATAAGTTATAAGCAGTTACAGTTTTCTAATTAAACTTATACACATCATAAGGTGGATGCATTGTATTATGAATATACTGTAAAGAATAAATGTTTTTGTTTAAACAATGACATTGCATATAAGGTCATAGAGAAGGTTTATGAACAAAAAAACCTCCTTGTATACCAGTGAACAGAATTGTGATCTCACAGGCTGTGAGGTTATTTTGCTGTATTATGGTGGCTGTGGTCCCGTAGCACATGTGTTTTCTGTGAGAAACATTTCTAAAGAGCTGTGAGTCCTCCCAAATCTGTCATAGTTGAAAGTGGTACAACTTCAACATTAGGATTAAAAAGCCTGTGTAGATTCCCTGAGATTTACTTTAGAAGGGAATGAAGTAATCAACAAAAATTAACCATATTGAAGGTAAGTGTGCCCTGTGTTAACAACACCAGTAGCAACCCACCTCTTAACTAATTCTTTTAAATAAAACTGGGTTTTCATGTCACTCTTACTTTCCTAATAAACATCCCTAGCAAACCAGGAATGATCAGTACTTGTGACTGCTCAGATACCGCTCTGCTTCAGACATTTCTTGACATGTTCAGAAAAGAATCTGTTGATTCAATGATGAAAGTAATGCACCAACAACTAGAAGGGGTTGTGTATGGGTAGGAGTAACAGTGGAAACTCAACCCACAACATCTCACTGGGCTCTTGCCCAGTTTGGCACAGGAGCTGATAGGAACTGCTTCCCTGTTTCTGGAGTTGAAGATGCTGTATGACGGGCAGTGGGCTGGGTAGAACCTGCACGGGGCATTCACCACCCTCTGTCCATGCTTTCACACTTGCATCCTGCTAAGCTACTCAAACTTGCATTTGCTCCTGATAGACATATGCTTTTGAGCATTTTCTATCAGGAACCCACCAGCTCTGGGTGAAAAGTGTGCTGTAATTTTCCAGGCCAGCTGCAAAAGGCCTCTTTGAAGAGGACTTCTGCAGAGGGCCAAAGGGAGGGAAGAGAGGGCCATTTCAAAGCTGAATTACCCCGTGGCTGAGTATTTTTATGCTTTTTAGACCTAACTGTCTTTAAGGTGCCTCAGCCCTAATATGGGCATTATTTATTCTTTGTAATATAAAGAAAAGAAATTAATTTCATGGCTGTAAAAGTCAGAAATAACAACCAGAATTGGAACTTGCACTCAGCATCCCCCTTCTTGGTTTTATTTGACAGCTTAAAAGAAGCAAGTACATGCTTTTGCATTCCAATAACATTTATCTCAAGAGCTGTAATCAATGCTTGCTTTGTTATGTTGATCATGTTGTATACCAGGTAGGACTAAAAGTATCTGAAATCTGTGAGCTGTCTTTGGCATTGTGTATCTCATTTTTCTTTTCTGTCTTTCCAATTTGCTAAGTTTGCTGGAAATTTCATATAAAGACATGAACAATTCATGCATGCAAAACATACTGACTTCTTTTTTTCACTAACATTCATTGACCTTTTAGGTCAATAAATTTTGAAGTTGACTTAAGAAGTCAATATGCCTGATTTTAATTTAGATTAAGTTTTAGTCTGATTCAGCACTCTGCTTCCCTTTTTACAAATAATTTTTTTTAAAAAGAGCTTATAGCAATTTATTATTAAAAGGTATGTCAACTAAGAACTTTTTCCTGTAGTTCTGGGAATCCCTGTCTGGAACATAATTTTTTCGCTGTGTTCCTAATGCACCATATGGAAGTGACGTTCCAGCCTCCCGGTGTATACTCTGTCCTTCTCAACTGCTCCAACATCAATTGTAGAAAATGATACAGATAATTAAACAAAACTATGTGAATTTCAGGAACAAATGTTTTCCATTGCATTGGAATTTCACCTTACATGAGCAAATTTTACTTAAATTACATTTCCTTCTGACATTATTAATTCCATCAAGGAAGCTTTGTGTAATATTAATTACAGATACCAATTATATTATTTCATCTTTCCTTTTCATTGAAGCTTCAATGAAAATTCATCAAGTGAAGGACATGGTTATCATAATAATTTTTAAAATCCACCTCAACTCCCTTACCACATACACACAAAAAATGTTAATAGCATTGAAAGTGCATGTGAGTGCATGCATATGAGAGTGTACTTGTTAAAATTTGGTGCACAATACATCTGTGAGTACAAAGGAAGGGAGCATTTCCTCTGTTGCATTTTTGGTTTGCTGCCATGGGTGCTTTCCTTTGATAAAGTAATTTGGCACGTTCTTACAGAAATCCAAACAGTGGTATTAACTTAAATTTTTTGTGATTTTTCAATCTGTCTGGTTATTTCAAATGACACTACTAGGGAAAAGACACTGTCATTTTAAGTAGCTGTAGTTTGCTCTTATGGAATTTTGACCAAATAGTATCATCAGCTGTCACATTACTTTAACTTCACTTACTATAATTGACAGGAAGAGCCTAATTGTTTTTCAGTGGGGGGAAAAAAGCAATCAGAGAAATTATCAAACGGTATTTCAAACTTCAGCAATGAAGCAATAGGGGAAACTGGTTTACTATGTGAAAATATGTCACTCCTAAGATAGCAGCTGATAGCTGGCAGATTATAATTTTAAAACTGGAATTTCAACAGCTCATAAATCTAGGTATCATACAGCACATTTGAAGTACTAATTTGATGATTTCATAAAGGAAAACACTATAAATCATTAAAAAAATCTTTGAGGAAAGATCTGTATGTAGGATATGTAGAGACAACATTGTGCACTGATTTTAAGTGTTAATACTTGCTTTTAGCATTGGCTTTCTGGATCTGATTTAGGCTGTAGAGCCAGCCCTCTTCATTTTGAATTAAATCCCACGTATGTTGATCTTTGCATTTAATGAGTACAGCCAATTCCTACTTGGGCTCATGTAACCCTGAATATTTTCTTTAGGGATTTGGAAATAAGGACAGAAAAATTGTATTGCACATGTGACAGCTTTGTAAGCATTTGTACTTTCCCAATAATATCTGCCATGGTCTTGAAAATCCCCACTATATTTGCACAATGTACTATTGTGCACATGCCATGAAACTGCTGTCACATCTCTTGCTGATCCATGGTAATGCTTACTTGTAGGTTCAAGTATCTGCACCTTTGCTTCGACCTGCCCCTTCTTTGCTTGGTACTGGCATTGCTTTGTATTGTATTTGTGCAATGTATTGGCGCATAGTTGCTTTCAGCACTGAGTAATTTCCTTTTGCATCTTCCATTTTGAATGTATATGGTTGGCTAGTTATTCTTTCTATGGTATTGTTCCTTTTCACTTTCTGTTTGAAATTGCATGATACTAGAGCTGAGAGACAATCTTCAAAGGGAATCCATGTTATTATGAGAAATGTTACAGGTTTTCCTTTTTTCTTCTAGGCATTGATTTTAAAGTAAAGCCAG
The DNA here is from genome assembly GCF_009650955.1 of Corvus moneduloides. Taxonomy (NCBI): domain Eukaryota; kingdom Metazoa; phylum Chordata; class Aves; order Passeriformes; family Corvidae; genus Corvus; species Corvus moneduloides. The sequence goes on along the minus strand of NC_045476.1, from coordinate 118,713,688 downwards.
TAATGTTTAATGATACAAGAGTGAAGCTTCAAATATGGTAAGTTTTAATTAGTATCACAAAGAAAGCCAACTAAATTGCATTATGACATGAAAAATCTCATCTACTTTTAATTGTGTGTCTTCATAATGTGCAGGTGCTCCTACTAGGTCATTTTAAAATTTGAATTTAGCCTAGGAGAGTACATTTTTTTCAGTAACTAATGTAAGTTAAAAAGAGGATTCTCACTGGGTTGCTTTAACAATAAAACTTGCAGCATACAAACAAATGCAGATCTATGATCCATATGAAGTATATTTAATTATATAGGAACATGGAGGAAAGTGACAAAGCAAGAAGATGTTACATTTCATTACCCATCAAATGTATGTTCAAAAGGGTGACCAGGAGAAATGACTTTTGGTAAGATGAATCTTTGGGAATGTACACTATTTTTTGGTTTGGTTTAGTTTTTCTAAAGGGTATGTAGGGCTTCTGACATCTGGCTCTCCAGACATCTAATACAGAAGATTATCTCTATTTACCACTATTTCACTTCTCAAGGAGTAAATCTGTACATGAATTATCTGACCGGTGTTGGATCTGCAGTTATTCCATCTCAGGCTTTAACACAAAAGTATTACAGGGTTGTTTACAGCTTTCTTAAGGCGTAATTCATAGAATCATAGAATGTGCTGAGTTGGAAGGACCCATCAGGATCATTGAGTCTGACTTCTGGCCTTGCACAGGACACCAAGAATGACACCATGTACCTGAGAACATTATCCAAACGCTTCTTGAACTCTGTCAGGCTTGGTGCTGTGACCACTTCCCTGGGGAGCCTGTTCCAGTGCCCAAACACCCTCTGGGTGAAGAACCTTTTCCTAATATCCAACCTACCTGCCCCCAACTCAGCTTCAGGCCATGTCCTCAAGTCCTATCACTGTTCTTGAGAGTGAAGAGATTAGTGTCTGTCCCTCTGATTCCCCTTCTGAGGAAGTTGTAGACTGCAAAAAGGTCTCCCTTCAGTCTCCTCTTCTCCAGGCTGAACAAACCAAGTGACCTCAGCCACTCCTTGTATGGCTTCCCCTGTTCTCATGGGCCTCCTTTGGAGGATCTCTAAGAGCTTAATGTCTTATTTATACTGTGGCATCCAGACCTGCCCCCAGCACTCGAGGTGAGGCTGCCCCAGTGCAGAGCAGAGCAGGACGATCCCCTCCCTTGTCCAGCTGGCCATGCTGTGCCTGATGCCCCCCAGGACAGGGCCGGCCCTCCTGGCTGCCAGGGCACTGCTGACTCATGTTCAACTTGCCAGTGGCCAGGACCCCCAGGTCCCTTTCTGCAGCCCTGCTTTCCAACATCTCATTCCCCAGTCTGTACACACAACCAGGACTGCCCTGTCCCAGGTGCAGAGTCCAGCACTTGCCCTTGTTAAACTTCACGCAGTTGGTGACAGCCCAGTCCTCTGATTTGTGGAACGCTCTCTGCAGGGCCTCTCTGCTCTGGAGGGAGTCAGCAGCTCCTCCCAATTTAGTATCTTTGGCAAACTTACTTATTATCACTTCAAGTCCTGCATCCAGGTGGATAATGAAGATGTTGAAGAGAGCTGGGCTGAGGATGGAGCTCTGTAGAACCCCATTAGTGACTGGATGCCAGCCTGATGTCACCCCATTCACTGCTGATGTAACCCTTTGTGCCTGACCTGTGAGCCAGTTGCTCACCCATCACTCACCATGGTTATCCAGCTGTGTGCTGGACATTTGATCTGGAAGGTACTGTGAGAGACAATATCAAAAGCTTTGCTGAAGTTCAACGAGATCATATCTATTGGCTTTCCTAGATCAACTAGATGGATTACCATGTTACAGAAGGAAATCATGTTCAACAAGTAGGACTTTGCCCTCATGAAGTTGTGCCGGCTGTGACCGATGAGTGTGTTGTCCTCCAGGTGTTTTTCACTATCTCCCAGAATAATATTTTTCATTATTTTACTGGGCACTGACGTGAGACTGATAGGCCTGTAGTTTGCAGGGTCTTGCCCTTCCTGAAAGCTGTGACAACTTTACCCAGCTTCCACTCAGCTGGGACCTCCCAGGACTCCCAAGACTACTCAAAAGCAGAGCAAAGCTTTGCAATGACATCAGCCACCTTTTTGAGAATCCTCAGATCAATCCCATTAGTCCTCATAGATTTGTAGGAATCCAGCTGGAGAAGCAGATCCCACACAATTTCAGGGTCAACTGGGAGTTGATCATTCTCACAGCCATGATCCTCCAGCTCAGGGCACTGGGAACCCCTTGGTCTGTCATCCATGTTGAAGACAGAGGCAAAGAATTTGTTAAACACCTCTGCCTTGTCCGTGTCCCTGTTGGTGAGGTGACCATCCTCATCCTGTAACGGGCTGATGTTATTTCTACACTGCCTTTTGCCATTCGTATATTGGAAAAAACTTTTTACTGTCTCCCAGGTTTCTGGCAACTTCAACTCCAGTGTAGCTTTGGCCAGACAAATTTTCTCCCTACAGTGGCAAACAGCATCTCTGTATTCTTCCCATGTCATCTGACTTTGCTTCCACTGGGCATGCACCTTCCTTATTTATCTTATTTCCCATCAGGTTTCACTTACACAAATGATGTCAAGTCTCTGGGACTAGGCCAAAGCTTGGAGCTTATCTCATTTGTTCTTCTTGCTTGGTGTGTTAGTGTAGAAACGTTTCAGGTGTGGTACTTTGTAGCCAACGTCTCCTGAAGCAGATCGAGGGATCCCATTTGTGTTTGTTTCCTAAAGTTTTGGCATTGTGTGTAGGAATCTCTGTGTCTGTATTTTATGGCTTTTTCCCAAAACCTGACTTCCACCTAAACCAGGTTGCTGTTTGTGTCACAGTTTACAAAGGGGTTGTCAGAATATGGGGATGTCATCTGACATCTGATTTTTTTAATCACCTGAGTTGTTTATATAAAAAAGGAATGGTGGGCTTGACATTACTCTCTGTTTTCAGCCACTGGCTTAGCTTCCCTAGTAGGGCTCAATTAGTCAGAATAGATTTCCAGTGTATTTCTTTTACTGCTATATCTGGCATCCAGATTTTCTCTCATCCCTATTTTTTTTGTTCCTTTCGTGTTAAGAGTACATAATTTAAAATTTGGACAATACTCCTTAAAGTGAAATAATCTTTCTTGGCGATTCTGCAGTTTGATCATCTCTTTTTTGTTTGCTTGGTTGTGTGTGTGTGATTTGTTACAATTTCTTTCAGGGATACTGCTGGCCAGGAACGATTCCATACACTTAGTACCAGCTATTTCCGTGGTGCACAAGGCTTTGTTCTCGTATATGACATCACAAATCTGAAGAGTTTTCAAAGTATAACAGTCTGGATGAACGACATATATGAGGTAAATATATCTGTCAGTGGTTGATCTCTTAGTGGAGGTAGTTAATGTGTCATTTTAAATGCATGAGATGTGTTCTTGTTCCTGTATGTTTCTAACCAGAATTTCTTGCATTTAACTCAGCACACAGTATGATAGTAGAATTACTGTCATCTGAAACTGGAACATGGTGTATATGTAGACAAGCCCATGGTGATGGAGGAATGTTTTCTGAAGTACTTCTAAAACACAGCTTCCAGTCCAGCTTTGTGCATGCTGAGTTATGGTGCTCTTGTCACTGCTGTGGCTATGCATAGATGAATCTCCATGAGCTCATCCTCGGATTTTAATTAGATTCCATATCAAAATTCCGTATCATAGCCAGTGATTTCCCTTTGCTAATTTCATTACTTCAGTGTAGTTACCTCATCCCAAGATCAAAGGGACTAAATACCATCTTTGTCCTTGCTGGATAGTCCTTGAGAGGATGGTTTCAGGAGGGAGGAAGTGGGATGGGAAGTTGTTTGATTAGCTCAGCTGCTCGGGGTGCTGCAGCCAGAAATACATGCTTTCATGTGACATAGGAAGTGATTCAACAGCACATGGCTGCCAGACGGGGTATGTGTTCCCACTGGAGCTTGTCAGAGCCCTCTGTCGTTCACTCTGACTTCCTAATGTGGTAGAGAACTAACACAGCTAAAGAAGTTGGGTGGTTTTTCTGCTCCATCAGTGAGTTTAAGAGGCCCATAGAAGGTCTGACACTTACTGGAGTTGGAGCAAGGTAAATTGGTAGGAGTAGGAAGGCCAGAAGAAGAATGTGTGGGAACAATGTGAAGGGAGGGAGGAGTGGGCAAGCCCTTAGACATGAGATCATTCAGCTGCGTGTAATCCTATATTCCAAGTCTTTTTGCTGGGTCTCTCTTGATGTCTTCTCAATTAGACAGAGGCAAGGCAGTTTTAGAATGGAATAGTTCAGCTGTAAGGGACCTTCAGTGATAATCTAGTCCAGCTGCCCAACCACTTAAGCGCTGACCAAAAGTTAAATTATGTTATTAAGAGCATTGTCCAGATACCTCTTAATTTGGCTTGGGGAACTGACCATCTCCCTAGGAAGCCTGTTGCAGTGTTTGACCACTCGCTCAGTAAAGAAATGCTTCCCAATGTCCAATCTGAATCTCCGTGGCACAGCTTTGAGCCACTCCCACGTGTCCTGTCTCTCGATACCAGGGAAAAGAGATCAGTACCGTTCTCTCTACTTTCCCTCCTCAGGAGGCTGGGGGAGCAGTGAGATTGCTCCTCAGCAGTAGCACAGCAGCTTGTAGTTAGCATGCTTGTGGAAGTTAGTGTAGGAACACAAGCAAGGTAGTGCTCTTTGTTGATTAAAATCAAGTAAACTTTCAAGCAGGTTTTTTAATACTCTTATGATTTGGTGGGGATATGACATGATGGATAGGAGAGTCCATCTTGGGGAAGGGGGCTTGAAATAAAACCATCGAATGCATTATTTTCTCTCTTCACAGCTTCAGTATACAGCTGAATTAATGAACTACACGTGAGCATATATTCAGTAATAGCTACATGGGATATCTTATATCATTGGTAAAACATTACATTCACATTATCTCATTATTAAAACCATTACTCTGGTGACCTCGTACATCATTACTCTTGACCTTAGAGTTGTCTTAGAAGTCTTAGTGGCAACAGAGCCTAACTGCAGTTAACATGTTACAAAGGAGATTCCATGACACAATATTCTTACTGGCTTGTATGCACACACTTTAAGCTAACACATCTGTTTTATTATTTTGTTAAGCAAAGCATGCGCCCTTCTTCTGTTGGCCACACAAAAGTCACAGCTGGATATGCCACTGGTTGTACAATTTCATGGTTAACAAAGATTTAGCTCAGCAAACAGTATGATAGCAGGTTTACTGTTACCTGAAACTGAAAATGTAAATTATCTGCGTATATCCATTGATATCTATCTATCTATCTATCTATCTATCTATCTAAATTTTGACATAAAATACTGGTCTGTCTTCACACTGGCTCCAAAGGGGTTGTTTTGTCCTGTTGTCTTTAATTAGATCAACAGGGTGATTGATTCAGTGGGCTACAATGCACAACCATAAACACCAAGAAGGTGTCAGGGCTGTAATGGCTAGGGTGGAGGGAAGGATGGGACTAGCTCCTATGGCCACCACACAGGCTAAGATGTGCTTTAGTCAATCAGGAAATAACACCTGCACAAACCTGCTCTCCGTTTGTGATATTTAAAAGCTTTCTTGTAAATGTACTCAAGCTGTTAATACTTAGACTATTAACCCTTGAAGGTACTTTGTTAAAGTTTAAAAAATGGAAAAATACTCAATCTAAAACAATTTCTAGGAATGTAAATTGCAGGATTGATTGTACCAATCTCAAAACTAGCAATTAGTGTTGTAATAGAGCTAGATAGTAATAAAAAATTTAATTTAGTCCTAGTGGGATATCAATTTCTGAAGTGTCTTGGTGAAAATATAGGGGGCCATTCATTGCAAAAGAAATGTTTTTAAGCAATAGCTGTTAAAACACAGGGCATTTCATGAAAATTAATTACTTCCTGGAGGTCGGTGACATTCCTTGCATTTGCTTTGGTCTGTGAACGCAAACCAGTATTTAATTCCCCAAAAATGCCCAGAATAAAAGTGACTGTTGCTACAGCACCATTTAAAATATGCAAGTGTAGAAAAAATAAAGAAGTTTTTAAAAGGGAAGCAGAGAGAATACAGGTTTCACTAAATACCAGACTAATAGGTAATGTAAAGCTTGCACATGAACCAATCAAACAGAAATTTTGAGGCAATTCAGTTATTACATTATGCTCTCATTTTTTGGTTCTTTGCACATAAATATTTTAAACAGAAAGTTTTTTAGAAGTCTGTTCAGTGTGCTAAGCCATTTTTGCAACAGTTGAAAATAACAATCCAAGCAATTTAGCATTCTTAAAAACTCCCATTGATTTTATAAAAACTGGCCAGTCAGTGCAATTACAATCAGATTACCAGTAATGTTCTCGTTATATTTCAGTTATTTTAAGTGTGGAATACAGCAGCTTCATTATTAAAAATTAATTATTGTCCAAGGAAGTTCAAGACACAAATATGCTGCCATATCTGTATTGCTGTAAAATTTGAATTCAGAACTAGAGGAAATTAAGGAACATGACTGTACTTTTCAAAAGCTTGCTAGAAAAATATACTCACTCACAGATTAATATCTGAGGGCATTATTGTCAAGTCCAGTATAGGGATATTGGATTTGTAATGCATTCATTAGGAGCATGATAATTGCAGGAAGATAACTTTAGAACCTGAAACCATTCTTTATTTGTAGGATTGCAGGTTATGTTCAATTTATTAAAGTGTTCCTCTTGTCTGCTGACATGGCTTTTAGCTACTGCATGCACCTGTTCTGAAAGGCTGATGCTGTTTGGCCTTTGAAAATTAAATACAAGCAGCTGTGTAACAAATCCATTTGCAGAAAGCAGCTATTTCCAGGATGTTTTGAACAAGATTCCAACTAACATTCGCAAAAAGTTCCTCACAATAGAGTGTTCAAATGCTCAAATAGGTGCCCAGAGAGGATGACTTCAAGGAGACACCTAAAAGTCCATTCAACAGCGCCTTGAGCAGCCTGACCAGATTTTGAAGTTGGGCCACCTTTGAGCAGGGATTAGACCAGCTGTCTTCCAGAAGTCCTTGCCAACCTAAATCACTCCATTTTTCACACATGGCATCTGGGTCTCCAGAATTTGTTGAGATAGATGGTAGGTCCTTGTTTACTTCCAAATACCTTGGAAGTGAACTATTAAACTGGTTTTAATAGTGCTAGTCTCCTGATGTGGCCATGCAGGTGGTGTTACCAGGTCCTAACAATTCTCTCTGTGCTAGAAGTTTTCTGCCATCTCAGAATTTTCTGCGTGGAGAAGATAATTTTCTTTACTTGTGCAAGTCTTGGTGACAGTAGTGTTGTTGAAGTGTTGTTGAAGTTTACAGTTTAGTGTTGTTGAAGTACATTAACCTTCTATTTGTCCTCCCTGAAGAAGTGACCCCTCAGCCAGGACATGAACTGTATGGATTGTTGAGTTGCTGCCATTTCTACATAATGCTCTTTTTTGATTTGGTTCTTCTGGTGTGTTTGGGAGACTGGACTGTCTTTAAGTGTTTCTGCATCATACTTAAATAAAAGCAGCATAAGAAACTGCTTCACAAATGTAAATTAGTTTGACTTCAAACTCTTCTGAGTTTTTCTTGCTCAGATGGGAAAGGTTGATGTCAAAAGATCAAATTGTCCCAGTTCGTAGATAGGTTTGTCGTTACAGCTCTGATTAGAACTTAAAATTCTTGTTCTTGTCATTTTATTAAATTGGTTTATCTGTAGTCCTAGGTTGGTTTGGGGATGAATAGGTTTGTATCTACTGCCTTCTAAATTTGCTAATAGACAAATAAATTTTATCAGTCATTTATTTCCACTGAAGTCCTGGAAACCAGTCATTTGTAACTGAGGTCATAAGGTGGCACTTAGAAAAATTTGTGGACAGAGTCATGTACAGCAATCCTAATATGAACACTGCCCATGGGATGCTTTCGAAGAGGCTTTGAGGACAATCTGTTCTCAACAAATTGTTCTTCAATATTCCAAAGGGTAAGTTCCTTGTGTCATTGTCCAGTGAGTAAGAAGAAGTAGCTTCCCAGTTTTATGGCCTTCTCCAGCTCTGCTATCATTTTGATGTTTGACCATGTACATCTTCTTCAAATGTGAAAAACTGTATTAATGCTACATTTCTTCCTTAAATACAGACTATTTAAGTATTCCCATAGGGTGTTTCTCAGGTATGCGTTCTCAGTTTGACTGTTCGGACCTACAAACAAACTTTTGTTGCCTTTTCAAACTGTAATTAAGGAGTATCAAAATCGTGCAGCCCTTCACAGCTACACCCTGGAGGTGTGGTGAAGGGACAAGGTGGTGTTCTGGAAAATATATCTCTGGATAGATAGCTTTATACAAGGTCTGGGTGAGCTCATAATCATCATGGTCGGTTTGCTGCAGGGGAGGCTGAGGTCATTCGTGGTAGGTCTGTGCTCACTATTTAAGAAGTGAAGGCATTGTTTCTTCCAATAACCTGTAAGTACAGATATGGTGTAGTTTTCTTATAGAAAAGGTGTCTGCTACTTTTCATACTCACATAAATTCACAGCACTTCTGGAAAATTAAAACTGCAGAAAAAAAAAGACCTAACATTAGAAAAAAACCCACCCAAATCCCCAAAAAATTACATACAAAGGGGATGAGCAAGATATTCTTGCTTTTGCATTTTTGATTTCTGTTAATAGCCTCATAGCCAGGTTGTGTATTTCCCTGGCTGGGTGGACATTAAGCAGTGGGATGAAGGGCACGGGTGGGTGGCCCCTGTCAGTGATGTGCTGCAGAGACTGTGGTACTGTGATGTGAGTGTCCAGTGTTCCGAGTCCAGGATGTGGCACTGCTGAGTTTGAGGCTCTGCTGCTGCTCCCTCCCGTGGCCACTGCTCAGAGCAGCCTGGCTCCTGCTGCTGCCAGATCCAGCTGCCTGGGAACCTGGTGGAAGAAAAACGCTTCTGCCAAAACCTGGTGGCTCCAAGCTGTGCCAAACACTTGAGAAAACTTGGTCAGTCTCAGTAAATCTCTCTGCTCCAATTTTTACAGAGAAATACGGTGATAATGTTTTCCTTTTCAAAATAAAATAGTGTAGGTATTCTCCAGGTTCAGATTATATTTATTTTAAGCTTCAGTAAAATGTGAACTTTGAAATGTTAAAACCCAAAGAAAAACTGAGAGAGTGGTCCAAAAATTGGCTTTTTTGTAGATACCAGAGCAAAACTTCATCTGGAAAGAAAAAATTATTTTTGCTTTGATGGAACTGATGAAATTTTTAATAGTACTTCTCCATAACATGGGGGAAAAATGTTTCCTGAGTCCATGAGCTTACTCAGTGCTGACTTGCATAATAGGATTATAACAACAGTAAAATAACCATCATCTTTTTAGCTATAGATTTTGCATTTGGAAAGCTTATTCCTGAGCTATAAATAACTGAGTATGAAAATACACAGCGAGCTTTTGGAAGCACTGAAAAGCCATATTTTTGGCCAGGTCAAATCAGTGTACCCGTGCAGGTTTGATGCCAGCTGAGCACACGGTCAAAATTCTGCCTGGTTGTATTGACTTAACTTTTTAAGACTTCATGCAAATAAATTTTCAGAAATTAAAATGGACATCATTTTGACTTACAATCTTCATTTTTCTAAATGAAAGAAGCTGCAAGATACCATCTGTAAAAAAGGAGAACTGTAAGTGCTTTGGTGGAGGATCCAGACAAAGTGAGACTACATTAATGCATTATATTGATGTAGAAATAGTAATTATTTGCAGAAATAAATACTTTGTGACTGGTAGTACTGATAAATACTCACTGAAAGGCTTAGTACCTCAAACCTCATTTAAATTTTGTTATTGTTTGAAGCTGTTTAGAAAGAACATTCCTACTGTAAAAATTTGTGCTGTTTATACAGAAATTAAGTTACAGAATGAATTCAGTGGGTTTGTATATGCAGTATGCAAATATTTCCCTCTCAACTTTTAACTTCAGAGTGAAGTTAAATGTCACTCTTAAAACCGTCATCAACCTTCAGTCTTCTTTCAAATTAAAAGTTGATTATATAATGAGATTTAATTGTCTATTTACCCTATTTTGGGACGGATGTATGTGATTTTATGTAGGAGAGCCACTGATCTTAATGAGTGAAGTTTCAGTGCATTCTGAAACAGCCAAAATTTTGGTCTATTAATCCAGGTTAGAGGAATTCATTATTTTAGCCCTGTACTTTGTACTCTTAGGAGGTTTGCTTCATTTTAATACTACATTTTCTTGAACATAAACTGTAGGTATGGAATAAGTCTAAGTGACTCTAAGAGGAGAATGGATTAAAAAAAAGAAATAGTGTTCCTTATGATTAAATTGTGCCTACTGATGAAGTCTTCAAGTTGTTGTAGAAGTAGAAAGAGACTAAAAATAGTGTTCTTTCATCCTTTAACGGATAGAGGTTTTTCTCTGTATGGTTGTGACGGATTTTGTCTTACGGCAAAGTTACAAAAGTTAAGGATTTGACAGAGATCAGAGATTTCATCAAAGTCCCTGTAGAGAGATCTGCAGCCTGAGACCAGGCGTTTTGAGTCATCAGGGAAGCTGTGGGAGCATGTACCTCCAGAATAAAAGCCATGGCATCAGATTACGTTAGCGTCTGTTGTTTGTAGATGAAGACCCTTAAGTGTCCTTCATTTAAGCACCAAAAGGGGTTTTAAATATTCTGATTTTCATCAGGAATGTCAGTTTTCAAATTCCACGTGCTGTTGCAGAGCTATTCCCTTTCCTTGTCATTATTCCAGTCACATATAGTTACAATGACTTATCTTAAAATAACACTGATGTAAAAAACCCAGTGCATTTCACAGTCATCATGCATGTGAGTGGATTAGAGGAATAGAAATGGAGACAAGGTCAAAAAGGTAGATTTTTCTTCCTTTTGGAATCAATGAGGTTTTTAAATTTTACTTCATTAAAAATCTATTGCTTTCTTCCTAGTGTCTTGGAATAATCAGACTTTTATGTTGAGTTTGAACACTTTGAAAGTAATTTTACTGTCTCTGTGCAAATTCAAGCACAGAGAGGTGCTCTTTCAGGTGCAGCAAATTCCTTCCCTTTTACTTGTGAGTGCTGGATGTAGACCAGAGTCATATGCCAATCCATGAATCTATTACTTTAAGGAGGGCAGTGTCTGTGAATTCAGGGTATTTCCAGTCACTTTAAAGCCTCAAGATGGAGCATTCATCAGAAGATGGTGCCCATGCACCATATACTTTATATCTTACGAAAGAGGTCGGAAATTACACGTGGCACTTCTAAGTAGCTTTTTTCTGCTCTCTGCAATCTTGCTGTTTTCCTCCAAATCCCAGTAACTGGTGGAAAATATTTGCACATATGAAGGTCACAACAGAATTTAGCCTTTACTTTCAAGGAAATGGAGTGCTGAAGGTTAGTGTGAGCTGAAGATGAAGGGCTTTTGTTGTTTGCTTTTTTCTTACTTAACACTTATTAATGCTGGTTCTCTTTTAGAAAGCAGGTGATGAAGTGGACGTAATACTGTTGGGCAACAAGTGTGATAAGGAGTCAGAACGGGTAGTTCCAAAACAGAAAGGAGAAAAGGTATCTTTGGTACTTTCTTTGGGTCCTCCTGAGTTTCTTAGTGTGTGACTGTGAGCTGTTAAACTGAAAATGGTAAAAAGCTCCTGAATTCCAAAAGTTCTATTAGGACTTGCTCTAGAAGAGCAGTTGTAGAGTTCTGGAGTGTTGGAAATACATTGAGTAATTCCTAGCTGATCTCTTTAGAATACTGATTTTTCTTTTAAAGGTTAAAATGCACTTTAAAAGTTTTAGGTGCTACAGTAGAAATCTTATACAGAGTCTTCATTTTCCGAGTACTGTTGTAATGTGGAATATTAAAATGTAATACATTCTGCATAATTTTTCTGATACCACCCATCAGTGGTATTTTTGCTATAGTCTGACTATAAAGAACTATTCTGGCAGCCTGTGCAAAGTGATCTGCCTTGTCTGTGGATAGCTTTAAATAACACTGGACAGATACTGAACATCCAGCTCCCCATAACTGCATATCTGATGTGTAGGTGAGACTACAGCAGAGTTTATAGCTGCTGACCATGAGTAGGGGAAGAACTTGCTAAGTGGGGAGTGCTGTTCTAAAGGGAATGGCAAATGTCTCTCACTGAGAGCCAGTGAGGAAATTCAGAAGTCATGCTATGACAGAAGAAATGGTATAATAACTAAATATGCAGGAGAGCATGTCCTATATACCAATAACTTTTGCTACTACAAACTGTATGCATCTGTTCTCTGAAACTTGGAATTAGCCCTCCTGCTATGCTTTCAGGCATGGTGAGTCAGGCAGGATGTCTCATGTTTAAAGAAAAACACAGCTTCTTGCCAATTATATAATCCCAGATTAGGGAGCTTTAAAAAAATAACACCACCTTTTGGACAGCATTACACTCCTGAAAGTTCATAGTTCATAGGCAAGATGTTTTCAGTGTTAATGTACCATATCTATGTACAAGGAATTAGGTTGCTGAAAAACTCATGTTGTATTCTCACACAAAGAAAGCACTGTCAGAAACTTAGAGAGTCACTGGATGCATGTGCACAAGAGGGCAGTAGTAGGGTTTTGCATAGGGTGTTAACCATGACATTTTCTGACTTCTGGGTTCTTAACCATGCACCCAAAATTCCTCTTAATGTAGCACTTTTTTTTCAGAAACAAATCATTACCTCCTCCCCAGTTAGTCTGCTTTCTAGACTTCCCCTGTGTTTTGAGGCAAGGCAACTCTTGTATTATCCTATTTCTTCTTTTAATGTGATTTACAAGTGCTGAAGGATCTGACTGAGTGTGCTGGAGGAAGATTCCATTAGCAGAGAGACAGTAATTGTCCTCTCATTCTAAAGAAGAAAGTATCCATATTAAGAGGGGAGAACAGTTTGATTCTGACTTTGACAAATAATAACTCATAGCTACATATTTCATATTACCCTGATAGTATGAGCTTTAAGTATTATTCTCTTCAGTTTCTTGCACAGAGGAACCCTAGATTCCCTGGGAATCTCATCATCTGTATTGGCATTTCTGTAAAAATCTGTTGTAACTGAGTGGTTGTCGTATATAATTTCATTTCAATTTAATGCTGAGAAATTTTTTTGTTGTTTCTTTTTGTACAAAATAATGTAATAATTCATGTTGTACAAACTTATGTAATTTTGATCACTCCAAAATTGAGATATTTAATTTTAACACTATGAAAATTAATTTTCTTGCATTAATTGCTTTTTACTCACTTGGACTAAAGTTTTAACTCAACCTTCTTGGGCTCCTCTGTTCACTCCCCAATATCATTATCTTTTTCGTTGAAAGATAAAAATGTTGAAGGTTATATGACTTGGTAGAATGTGGCTGGTTTTCTCCTATGAAATCTTTCTAACAGAAAAAGCCAAGTAAAATTTTCTTCCTTTTTTTTTTTGCTTTTGCTGTCCTCATAACTGAAGCTGATTTATAGTTTCAAAGCTGATTTTTCACATGTAATACAACTCTGCACAGTTTAGGAATATTTCAGACATATCTCTCTGATTCAACACTAAGAAATCATACCAGCACTTTGCTAGGAAGTAGTATTAGCATTACTTATTTTATTGTTGTATGTAAGATATGATCTTACTTCACACAAATTCTCTGAACTGTTATCAAAGATACTATAAAATATCATTTCCCAGTAACATAATTCCCACAGGTTTGTAGATGGATTTAGGTATTTTATTCATGGATCTATTCAAGATGCTCCCAAAGGAAAATGAAATAGTTCTTTGAATATGCCTGTCTATTGTCTTTAGGAGAGGGAGTAGCCAAATACGTGTTCATACTTTTGAGTGCTGTACCACTGGACTAGTGGGGGTTTTTCCATTGAGCTACATTTTTGGAGGAGTTGCTTTCCACAGAATTTAGCAGTATGCAGGGTAAAACGAAAAAATGCATACATTAATTTTCTTCAGTCAATATTGTGCACATATAGAGAAAATGAGGGTGCATTAATAGATGTAGTAGGCAATGTAGTAACATGATACAGAGAAGGCTCAAGGAGTCAAGTTTTCTTTGTTTAATTTGATTTGGTTTTTCTTTTCTTTGATCTTCACAAATAGAACTTGCTCCCAGGCCTCTGCAGGTACTGTCATGGTTTTGTAAGGAGCAGGTCAACCAGCAGCAGGAAAGCTTTGGATTAGAAATTGCTTAGGAAATTTGGATGTGCCCATAGACATGATGAAGTTCACCCAGTTGTGCTGAAAGAGCTGATCATTGTGATTTGAGCCGCTGTCAGTCAACTCTGAAAAATCATGGTGGTTGGGAGAGATCTCTTTTGACTAGAAAGATGCCAGCATGATTTGTATCTTTTTAAAAGGCAAGGAAGAAGGTTCAGGGAACCAGTCAGCCTTGCCTCAGTCACATTGTTCGACATCTTCATTGGTGATCTGGCTGATGATAGAGGGAGATTTGCATGTGACATGAGATTAAGGGGTGTGACTGGCACACCACACGGGAGAACACCAATTCTGTGGGACCTTGATAAACTTGCGAACTGGGCCAGCAGAAACATCGTGAAGTTCATGAAGCGCAAAGATTTGCACCTGTGATGGAATAATCCAAGTCACGAGTCACTGCCCTGCTACGAAAGACTCATGAGTTAAAATTAACACCAGCTTGAATATAAGTCAGCAAAGGCTTAAAAGGTGCTGGGCTATGTTAGAAGGGTAATGGATGTAGATCTAGGGAGATTATTACCCCCTTACGTAGTGCTGGCAGGGCCACATGGAACATTGTATCCAGCTTTGGCTCTTCGCTGTGAAGAAGGGTATTGAGAAACTGCAGCTGGTCCAGCAGACAGGTACAAAGGTGATTGGGGTCTAGTACCAGTATTCCATGAGGAGAGGGAGCTGGGTAAAGAGCAGGCTAAGGAGCAGTTACTGGTCTACAGCAACTGAAGTGGCACTAGAGGAATGACAGAAATAGACTCTTCTCAGTAGAGACAGACAATAAACCAAGGGGCAGCAGACACAAGTCCTGGCTTGGGAGGTTCATGTTGGAGTTGAGGAGAACTATTTGCACTAGAAGGGTGATGTAGCCATGGAGGAGGGTCCCATAAAGACTACAGAATCTCCATCATTGGTGGATTTCAAGACTTTTGTAGACAAAGCCCCAGCTGACCTAGTCTTGTGTGGGCAGTAGCCTCATTTCAAGTGGGGTTATCTTTCAAAATTTTTCTGTGATTCCATGATTAAAGGGGTTGGTTTGTGTTCATCAGAGTTTGTGCATAGGTAACCTCTAGGAACCTGTTACATGATACAAGGAAGGAAAAGGGCTATTTCATAGTAGTTTCTGTGTTCTTTATAATCAGCAAACCAGTTTTCTCTACTTTATTAGCCCAGTATTTTTTTATTGCTTGTATTTTTCTTTAGGACCCATTATGCGTCATTGTTTTGTACTGGCAATAGTCAAATGATCTCAACTTTCTGTAACAAGTTGCTGCAGTACCAAAAACAGTTCACAGCAGTCCACTGAGTTTCAGAATCCCTTATGAAGTGGTCTCTGTCTAAAGAATCAGTTAGATCTCATCTTAATTTTCAGAATTACATTTGCTTGTAGCATTTTGGAAAGGAAACCATTTTGCTTACTTTTTTTTACCTTTAATCTTTATTACATTTTGACTAAAACTTTGAAGTCTGATTATTATATCTGCATCTTCATGCCTGATTTTGGAATTTTTGTCAAATGTTGATTAGTTACTTCTAGACCTCATTGAAAGCAAACAGAAGTTACCAACATTAGACTTTTTATCCTAATGGAGAGCCTTCCAAATAAATCATTAAGTGGTCAGTAATTATAGGATTTTCTATACATTATAAGCAGTGGGGTATTTTCTTTGCCTGGGATTATCTTCTCCAGATGTATTCTAAGAAGAGATCCATTGCAACGGGAATAATTGCAATGAGAATAGACTCTCCCAGTATGGGTTTTTTGGCATATTTGTTCCCACCTTGGCCCCTCCCATGTGAGACGATGCAATTGGTTTTTTTTCTTCTTCTCCATGTATTTAACTGTATAAAGTAGAAAAATTTAGGACCTTAAAAAAACATTAGTTTCGTTGTGTTAGGGTTCTGTTCTTCATGCCAACATAATTCAAAGCTATTTCTAATTGAAATACACTGGAAATGAGACAACAGGAGTAAATTAAATAAACCCAACCATTGTAAAGTCTATGCTGCCCTTGTAAGTATTTTCTTCTTTGCCTTTTACCATAATATATTTTTGCATGCATATGTTTTCTTTGCTTGCCTGTTACCTCTGTGTTTCTCTCTGTCTAGCATAAAGGAACATATTTTTTTTCTATTTCATCATTCCAATTTTTTTCAACAGTTTTTGTCATATTTTTATCTGCAGGCACTCCATTAGTGTTTTTTGTGTTTATTCCTCTTATTTTAGTGTTTATTCCTCTAAATAATTGCTTAGGAGACAGTTCATTTTCCAAATAAATCACAACACTGAGAACAGACCCACTGGAGTTTATTCTTGGTATTTACAAGTAAAGAAAGGTTTAAAAAGCTGTTTTGAAAATGCAAAAATTTAGGAAGAATGGTTTAAGAGTTACCTGAAATTTGTAGACTGAGGATGAATATAGAGTACTTTACTGAGCAGTCATGTATTTAATTAGTGTTTTTAATAGTGTGTTAGAAGCAGTCAGAACACCTCCATATCTCTTGCTACTAGCATAAGGAACTGATTTTTTTCCTAAAGAATGTTCATCCCATTTCCTACATTTGTTTTTCAGCTTGCTTGGGAATATGGAATGCCATTTTTTGAGACCAGTGCTAAAGAAAATGTGAATATCGAGCACGCATTCTCAGTCTTGACTAAGGAAATCCTGGAAAAGGTAGGCTTCTTTTCTAAGTAGAAAGAAAATGGGAAATTTTTCTTGACAGATTGGGTAAACAAGGTTGTAACTACAGAATAGTTTTAGCAAAGCACAGCCAGTGCTGGTTTTGCATTACAGAGTTAATGTTTTGGGGGGATCCTGTAGCTGCAGGCATACAGAGGAGAAACGTGGGAGAGAAGAATCGTGGGAGAAGAGAAAAACAGAAGAGGCAAGCAAGTACAATACAGTTCAGAGAGAAAGTGAAAATTCAGGAAGGCTGCATTTGTGGCTTTATTTCCCATGCTTTTCTTTAAGAGAGTGGTTAACAGCTCCAGAGTAGTTCCACTTCTGTGCCAAGGAGATTCCTCTTTCCTCTAGGTTTCTGTAGAGCGTGCACGCAGTGAAGATGCTGTATGATGGTAGAATCAGTGGAGCTTTTATGTTCAGCAATAAAATGTTTTATCCAAGGTTCATAGCTGTTTGTTTGGCTGATTTACACTAGTGCTTTTGAAGTTATCAAGGCCTAAAGATTTGAGTTAATTAGTGGTAGAATCAATATTGTAGCTGTCAGAGTCAGCATCTCCAACTTGAGTGTGTTGGCTTAAAGGTCCTTACTCCTCAGAGTTGCAATTCTTTTGTAGGACTGAATTATTGTTCATTAGCTCTGAAAATGTTTTGCATTGCAACTTATTTTTAGACAGTAGAATATTATTTTAGACATTAATAGATGTTCTTCATGCAGTGCATTATCACTGCCATTCATCACCAGTATTAGGTATACAAAACTAACCTTCCACTCCAAATACTCTTGAAGTCATAATAAAGATGAATGAGCAAAATTACTGACAAAGTCACAAATAACAGTGTTTTGATTAAGTAGCCATAGGGGTTGGTCAGAATAATAGCTCAGGGTTGGACTGCTTCTAAATCGGGGTCCTGTCATACTACATAGTAACACAAGCTGTAGCTGGTTATTTTGGGGAAGGAAAAAAAAGGCAAAAAAATCTTTTGGTTACTTTAACATGAAAATGAAGCACAGCAACTGAACAGTCAAATAATGTTTAGAACAGGAGAATAATGGCAAGCCCTTGAGTTACTGAGCTTGTTGGAAAAAAGTCTCAAGTAAGATAACTGATTTTGTTGTAAATGAAAAAGACATTGTCTACTGTAAATAGAGAATATATTGTTAGTATGAAACATGAAAACTACAAAACAATATCTGTGATCGTAACTGCTGCAAAGACAAATGTGAGAAGTGAGCATTTCTGCAGAGTGTATTTGGATGATATCTAAGAGAATTCTCTGCACATGCAGAAATGATGTTTGGGTATTTTTCACATTAAGATTGCCTACACTTATTTTACTGTAAGTGAAACTTCAGTATTCCTACTCACCTTTATGAAAATTCATGGGTTTTGTAGTGTGGACATGGCAAAAAAATTCAGACCACGTTCAACATGTTGTACTGCTGATTGGTTTTAATTAGAACTGCTTTGAACAGTTGTATGCTCTGCATGTATGTGTGTTTGGAAAACATGCCCATGAGGATTTGTCATATTTGTCTGTAGTAACGTTTCACCTTAGCTAAAAATATTTGGAATCCTGATGAGGCATCATGTACCATTACTTTGGTGTATAATTTGCCATTTTTAGTAAAATGCATTGTTGATTTAAACAAGAACCCCTTTAGCCCAGTTGGTTATACCACTGGCCTGATAACAAAGAGTTTGCGGTTGAAAAAAAAAAATCTACCTTACAGTTTCATCATGGTTTTCAGGTTCGACAAAATAATTTGCCTGTTCACAAAACTGTGAAATCTGAATGTAGTACTTGAATTTTAACTTCCTCTAACTGATGAAATTTTGGAGAAGGGAAAATGCAGTAGCAAGTGTGACTAGTAGCTGTGAAAAATGACATGATAGATGCCAGTCTGAGATCATTTCAGTCGTACATCCATTTGGTAGTGGTGAAATATGTATTTGCTGATTGTAAAAAGGAGATACAGCTTTGCTCAGTGTTTTGGCCTAAGGCACCTATGTCTGGGGATATCGGGCCTCCCTTCCCTCTGCAATAGGACCACCTGTCCCAGACTGATGAGATGCTTCAGTGGAAGCATGTCAGTGCTTTCCCAGTCCCACAGAAGAAAGGAACTCCCTAGAACAGTCTATTATGGCCATTCTTTTGGGAAGTGCGTGAAGCTTACTCAGAGGTAAGATAAATAGGCAGGGCAGGCTGGCAGGCAGTAGACCATTCTCAGATGCATTGCAGTAGACTGTATTAATCCAACGAAGTCTAGGACTTTTTATATACACTCTTGCTTGCCGTCTACTGTGGACATTTCCTTAGTAACTTAATCTACACAAAACACTCCTATAGATGGGGAAGATTGGTGTCCAGAGTTATAGAGCTCATAAAGAAGTACTAAGCTTCTTGATTCTTTTGAAATTTAGAACAGGTTGTGGTTCAGTGGAGGATTGTGGAAAAAAAAATAAATTAAAAAGTTTCGGACATTTAAACAACACAAAACAAAAAAGGGCAGGTGTTTGAGTGTATTGTCACTATTTTGTGCTCATCATCCCATCTCTTCTTTTGAAGTTTTTCTTGTAGTGGGCTTAAGGGAGAGAGAAGACTTCTGTGTCCCAGTGATCTGGATAGCTAAAGTGCTGCTTGACCTTTCAGATACTTTCCATCCCAGCCATTCTATGCTGGGTCTCGGTTCTGCAGCTCTAACTTACATGGGCAGTCTCATTAAAACCATCAGATATTTTTTTGACAGCTTACATTGGTGACAGCTAAGGAATCATGCCATATTTCTGAGAACTCCCAATTTCCAAGCCAATCAGTTAATAATAACTGAATGCAGTACTTGAGTTTTAACTTCCTCTGACTGACAAATTTTTGGGGAAAGGCAATAGTAACTGATCTGATTGTATTTGAAAGGCTGCTGTGGAAATAAATGTTAATGACACAGATTATTCCAGGAGTTTGCTTAGACATGTTGAAAAATAACAGTATTTTATTTATTCACAATTCTTATGAATCTCAGATATGCCTAAACCTGTTCATTAATAGATGACAGCTGTTCTTTGACAATGCTTCTGGTTTCCAGTGAACTATTTGTACTTGTGAGTCAGTCTTCTAAAAACAATCAAAACCAAAAAAATACCACCCAGAATACAGTTAGCATTTGCTCTTCTGTGTTCTTTGGTTTCATGCCTGACAAGCAGTAGTGTTCTCAAGCAGGTTTTTAAAAAAATATTACAAGCATTTTTATATGTCCTTGTGTGTGTGATTGTTGGTATTTTTCTAAACTAGAATCAGGAAAGAAACTCCATTTAAAAAAAGGGGGAAAAAAAGATAATGAAGTTATCACCTTTTTCTGAAAACTGCAATAAAACTAACCAAAACTTAAGTTCTTCCTACCTCCCAAGAGTGATTGACTACTAAGATTATTTTAATCATATTAAATAAACATATATCTGCTGAGTAGAGAACAGTGAAAATCCATTTAAGACCTTGCCCTGTGCTGTTGAGAGTAACATTTAATGTTTAACAGCTGGATGTCATTCGAGACGAACATTCAGAAGTAGCAGGCCTCAATTTTGCCCTTCCTTCATTTCTTTACATTTCTTTCCTGTGGCAACAAGATTTTTGAGATTATACTGTGTTTCCTATTCCTTTGCTCTTAAAGTACCTTTGGAACTTGTTAGCTGATTTTAAACAATTTTGACAGATCAGACTAAAATATATTTAAGTTCCTGAGTAGTTCCTTGAAAATAAGGTGAGAGGCAGAGTACTCTGCAGAAGGAAAGTCTCCAGGATTAGTTCATAGAATATTAAATAGAGACCACTACATAGAGAGACTGAAAAATGCTTCAACCAGCCACTCCAGCTGGAGTTTGCATCACAGATATCAAATTTAATTCACTTCAAGACCCAAATCCATAGGAAGTCGGATTTCATTATTGCTGAGGTTCATGGAATTGTTAGTTTGTCTAAAAGATCCCTGTGTCTCCAGCAGTGCATACTCAGTGTTTCTTTATTATCCTCAGTCATGCATGGAGCCCCAGGCTTTATTTGCCCTTTATTTATCTTGTACTGACCACAGAATATTAATTCCTTCAAGAGGTTTTTCATAATGCTTGTACTGCTGTACTTTAGATCCATTTTAGATTTTATCTCCTCAACGTTCTTAGGAACATCAAGTAGCATATTCAACATTGCACATGTGGGAGCCGAGGTACAGAGATTAAAGCAAAGAGGATAAATGCTACCAACTCACTCAGTGCTGGTGCAGTGTAAGGCATAATTTAACTACACTATCTTATTTAATTTTTTTTTAAAAGTCTGTTCTGGACATTGAATGAGCCAGATATTCTTCTGGAAACAGTAGCATATAATTAGGTCATGTAAATCAAAACTTAATCACAATGTCTGTGTATAGGGGATGAGATTCATCTTAGCATGCAACCTTAGCCAGCTGAAATTTGCATGACTAGTCTGGTTGTCTGGAATCATCTCTATTCAATGGAAAGAGATGAGTCTCTAGGATAAAATTGTGTTTTGGAGGTGCCTTTCTCCCTCCACTGATTTTACAGGCCTCCATATCTTAGCCTATATGGTTTCATATGATTCAAATTAAGTAAATTAAACTCCAGGAGACCAAAAGAAAGTTAGAGACTTGGCTTACTTCTGGCATTTGCCGCTTCTGCAGGATATTGACTTTGAAGATATATTGCTCTCTTAAATAGAGTTTTTATGATGCAGCTATAGTAAACCTCACCTAGATGATCTGTAGGGTTGAGGAACCTCACGGGAGATCCACAGCTGTCTTCTCAAGTTTGTGAAATATAATTGCAGTACAGCATTGCTACAGTCTACGTGGTAGTAACAGGAGAGGGAGATAGAGCCCCACGCTTTGCCAGTGGGTTAGCTGTTTTAGGCTTGGTGGAATAGCAGGCTTTGGGAACAAGACCTTCATCAACATTTCTTGAGCAATGTAGTCAGCAGCAGCTAGATCCTGCTGTGCCAGACCTCATATCCTCCTCTCCTGCTCTTGTCCCTGTTCCCACAATGATTGCCTTCCCTGCTAATATATCCCTAGCCCTTGCTTAACACTGCTTGTGCCATGTCCAGCCCATTGTTACTGCAAGACTACTGTCTTGCATTTTGAACAGATAATTAGAATTACAGAATATAGGGAAAATGCATAGAAAGTGTTTGGACTATTAATAACTGAGCTCTCTCTAATGGCAGTTCAGGCACAGAAGTCACATGGACTTGGTTGCATGAAGTTCTCTGCCAATCTTTGTCGACCATCACTGTTAAATATAAACAAAATGATTGCAGTAATTAAGTAGGATCATTTTGTAATTAGAATAAAAATCCTTAAAATTGATATAAGATATAAATAATAGTAACCTCAGTTACAGTCTCTTCTGTTTGTTTCTCCAAAGCCCCTAATTTTTCAGCAAACACTCCAGGTCTGAATTTGACTTGGGACATGATAGGGATAAAGCAAAATCCTTTCATTCTTTCAAACCCACAGTGAGCCCCACCTTAAAAATAACTAAACCAGTATCAAAATACTAAAAACTGGTGCTAGAGAAGGTGGACCCACCATTGATGTGGGTAGATTTTCAGCAAGGAATGGGCAGCTGAGCTTAATGAAGATTTATATATTTACTCCATTAAAAACCTTTAAAAGAGGTTGTGGGATTTTTTCTTCATTACATTTTCCTTCATATACCACCCTAGCTTTCTTGCCTTGATTGAAAAAAAAAGGAAATTTGGTAACTCAGCCATCTCATCACAATTACTGTGTCTAGGTATCTATTGCATGCCAGTCATACAAACTCTGCTTAGAAGTGGGAAGGAGAGACAGCCAGGGGGGCAGTTTTAAGTAGGAAATTTAAAACTGGCTCGAAGAGATGCCTGCCAGTTAGGTGAGATGTCTGCTGTGCTATTTAACAGGAAAAACTAGTATTTGATAGCAGGAAGTTTCAACATCTTACTGAGATCACTGCAGGGTACAGTGGCACCTGTGTCTGTGGCGGTATTTTCAAAACCCCCCTTTGCCCGAGATACCCAAGTGGAAACTCCAGCTTCTTGGTACCATTTTGGTTCTTCTCACCTTTTCACAGTTTTTTGCTGTTTGTTGGCTGACTTGTGGGGCAGTGAGTTACAGCAAGCTGAGCTGAAATGTGAGCTGGAAGTGTTAGTGTTTGTGGAGCCTTGGAGGAGGAATGCTGCCTGCCTTGTTCTCACAGGTGGAAGAGATTTGCATACCTCCCTGCTGTAATTTCGGGAGAGGGGGTGCCCCACCTCTCCCAAGGCTTGGCTGAGGCTGAGCACTACATGGGATTGCCCAAATCTGATCATTGCTTCAATGCTTTATGCAGGACTTGTCATATGTCTTTAGATTATGAATGTGCAGTTTTTAAATGCGTCTGCAGCACATTTGCTTAAGTGGATCCCAGAGCCTTATTTGCTTCACAAAGACCCTGTATGGAACAGTCTTACAAACTGAAGTGATTAAGAGTCCTCAGCTTTTAAATGGATTTTAAAATGGCTGTTCTTTATTTGTGGAGTGGTAGTTCTTGTCTTTCTGTCCTGGCTAATTTGTTGATGAACTATCAAATAATGGTTTTAGAGATTAATAAGAACTTTTGCGTTATCAAATATGTTTCACCATTCTTAATTGCTTAACAGTACTGAGGATCCTTGCTAAGGATACATGAGCAGCTTACTCACCACCCAAAAGTACTATTAAGTAGTAAAATGCTAAGGATGCAAGTAAGTATCCTAAGTGTTTCAGGAAATATGTTTCTCCCCTTTGACTGAAAGCATAAAGTTTGATCTTGAAGTATAATCTGCAACATCTTTGAATTACCTGTTTTCTCTAAGTAAGTGAAAGTTGAATTCTGAAACTCTTCAAACAGGGATTTTTCTAGAATTTTTTTACTACTTAAACTGATTGTTTTCTTCTCAAGAAAAAGCAGGGGTGAAACAAAACATACTTAGTTGATGTTCACAACAATCAATGTTCAGTGTTGTTATTTCTTTAAATTTCTTACTGTACCATTATCTTCCAAAGCTTTTATTTTCCCTTCAGAATCTTATCTCGAAACCAGAGTGGTATCTTGTTCCTTGAGATGACAAGGTTAGGTTTGTGTACTTTTGATTGTACCTTGCTCCCTTTTTTAAAAAGGTCTTCATACTTTAAATTTACTGTCTGTGCTTGCAGACTACCAAATACTGTCTTTGCCCATCAGAAATCATAATAGCTAATGCCTGTACCTCCCACAACTGCGTGAAAAGTTAAAACTTTTTTTAGTTAAAACTAAAATATAAAACATGCAGCTATAAAGCTGCATGTTGGTATTCGTGGGTAATTCTCAAGAGTAGTAAAAATGTTACGTCTCCTGGTCCTTACCACTCAAAAATAAATTTTAAAAAAACCAGTAAAAGTGCACATGCTGTATTTCTTCCTTATGTGGAGAATTCATTATGTAGATAATTCATTATGACAAGAAATTCCTAAAATCAGTAAGTCACAGTCTGCAGGCACTCTACAGTTAGACAGTATTTGCTAATAATTTTACTGATGACAGCTTCAGCATCCATCCTGGGGTTTAGACACTACAATACATTTCCTGCCCTCTGCTCCTTTCTCTATCCATCACTTTTGATGCCTTCCCAGATGTTTCATTTTCTCCCCCCAGCACCATGCACTGTGGAAGCCTCCCTGGGTCCCTGCAGCCCCAGGGAGGAATGAGCTCAGCCGCTCTCTTTGTGGGGATGTCTCTGGCACAGGGCAGCCAGCGCTCTGGAAGAGCTGGAACTGTGGCTACAGAAGGAAAAAGGAAAAAAAATTCATGCATCTTCTCCAGCATTTTAGGTAGTGATGAATATTCTCAGCCAAAGAGGCATAAAGCTTATTTGTAGCATGTGGGAAACTTGATATTTTGCCTTCGTTCTGATGCAGCCGACTAATTTTAGGTGAATCTTTCTGGATGTAGTCAATGTTCAACTATCCTGTGACTTTGTAGGTGTAAGTTTTCAATTTGAATCATGATTAGCATTGTACTGCATTATGCCATTTTTCCTTTCTTCCTTTCTTTTTTCCTGTGCTTTGGATTTCATTCGTTCCAGCTTAGCAGTTGTCTCTGGAAGCTTCTCTTTATTGTCAGAAATGGTTATGGCTGTTGGGTTTGGGTTGAGAGAGGAATGTGGTGAATCCAGTGGTTTCACTTACTTCTCTGCACTTAGTTGGTAAACCTGCCAAGACACAGGCAGGAGAGTGGCAGGTAGAGAAGCTGGGGCTTTTATTTTCCTGGGCATGTGACAATACTCTCTGTGTCTTTGTGCCCTAGTTCAGGGTTCAGTGTTCATAGTTCCAGAGTACAAGATTGCGACATGTACTGCATTGCACAACTGGGTTCGATTGTTTCTCTGGTCAACACTAATTATCTAGTTGAGTTCATTGCTGAAAGGAAGAGTCCTGGTTTTGATGATTTTCATTTTTGTTATAATCTGATTTTGCAATCAGTACATAAATGTTTTACAAGGGTGGAATGCTATTTTGATAGTTCATCATGATAAAGACTGAACTGTTTCCATTTGGGGGTATTCCTGGTTATTAAATAGAGGCAAGGCAAGAAAAGAGAATTTTAGTGAATTTCACAAAACAAGTTAATGTCCTTTGTAACAGTTAATAGCCCATGCCTTTTTTTTTTAGTGGGTACTGATACTCTGTATTTCCTGTTCCTTTCAACTGGACTTTTTCAACCCATGCTCAATACTGCAAAGATAAGCGTACTTAACTGAAAATTAGCTAAAATTGGTGTAGTCAACAGAAGAACCTGTACTTCTAGAACAGTTCATGTGAGTAAAGATTTACAGGACTGGCACATATGGCTTGTAGTGACTCCTCAAAAGACACTTTCTGTCACCTTCAGATTTAGGAGAGATATATGAGGCAGCTAAAGAATGTAACAATGCCAAACTGGGACTTGCATGGGCAATGGTTTCCATCTAATTTATTAGAAAACTTCAATCATTTAATTAAATATTCAAAGGAAAAATATATCCAGTGACTTCACCA
This sequence comes from Corvus moneduloides, assembly GCF_009650955.1. Classification (NCBI taxonomy): domain Eukaryota; kingdom Metazoa; phylum Chordata; class Aves; order Passeriformes; family Corvidae; genus Corvus; species Corvus moneduloides. The sequence goes on along the minus strand of NC_045476.1, from coordinate 118,687,630 downwards.
AATATTTTACATTAAAGTATGTGAAAAAGCAAACTTTTCAACTGTTGTGTTTTAGTTATCTTAATGAAGTGTCTGCTTTTGTTTTACAGAAATCCTGTGTATTACATGACTTAGACGTTGTGTCTCTAGATGAAACTAAGAAGAGAACCTGCTGTGCATTCTGATAGACTGTTTCTTACTCCATTTTCTCTTCAGGAAATACCAAGTGTTGCAAAGGAACAGACAAGATTTTAAAAGTGAGCCTGTAATCCAAAAACACAGTGTTTAGGCATCCTTTGCATTATACAGACTTTGTTGCCAAATTCTTTTATATGTTTATATTATATTTTCATATTTTTAATGTGAAGATAAAACAGTTATCTGATTTTGGAATTATTAGATGCATCACAGGGTGAAAGTGTTTGAATGCAAATGTTTGCAGGAAGGAAGTCTTAAGTGTACTAATTTTCTGTTATTAAAAAAAACACCCTTCACTTTTTTTGTGTGTGTTATTTATACCAGATTTATAATACAGTGAACATTGACATCATCACACAAGCAACCTTCTGATATATGAAATTATATAACATCACTTTTAAGTACCTGATATTTACTGCAATCCCATAAGACAAGTCTTGGAGAGTTTTTGGCTTTGTTTCTTTTATACCCATTTCAGAAACATACATGCTACTTCAGTACCCTTGAATAGGGACTCTGCAAAGGTGATGTCTGAGAGAAAGGGATAAACCATATAAAGATTAGTGTCATGGAATGGTCAGGGTTGGAAGAGAGCTTGAAGATCATCTAGTTCCAACCTCCCTAACATGGGCAGGGACATCTTCCACTAGAGTATATTGGTGGACCTTCCTAAGAACTCAGAAAACATGGAACAACAGAATGCATCTGGTAGTAATAGTAATGTTTCTGATATAAAATTTTTTAATTCCTTAAAATAATTTACACAGGTGTTAGCAGCATACCTGCATTTTCAAACGTTCTTTAAGTCACAAATGATCACAATAAAAGGTTTTGTTTGATATTGTGATACATTTATGTTGTTTTCTTAAAGTATAAATAGAGGAGATATCTGATTCTGCTCTTTTAGACCTGTTTTATACTGACTTGTAATACCTTTAAAATCTGTGGGGCATATCTTATTTAATTTTAAACAAGGGCAGAATCAGGATGCTGGTTGTTTTTTTTTTTTTATTTCAAAGCAAAGCAAGCACAACTCAAACCTGCAGGACAAGCAAAAAGCAAACCTGAGTTGGGAAACCTGAAGAATTGTGGTGACTATACTGTCTTTTTTTTTTTTTTTCCCTTGCATAGGAGATGTGGTCATTTTATCACCATTTATGAATGAATAATGCTGTTGTGCAGTTTGAGCCATCCCAGCACATCCAAAATAACTAAACCCCACTGGCTTACTGTTCTGGAATGCCACTAATCTTCTGAAATATGCTTGGTTCTTTTTTGAGGGCTGTTTGCAGATTGTCGTGATATAAAATTATTATTAGATTTGGCATTGAGAAAGGGAGCTCAACTGGAAAATACTCTCTGAAGCACATGAGCATAGTGCCAGGTTCATGTGCCCCTAGCCCGGGTTATGTGCCTGCAGAAAGGGTGCAAAAGGATGGGATGGGCTGTGTCCTGACTACTCATCATGGCCAGTCACTAAAGCTAGTGCTTATCACCAAATCTGAAAGCAAGGAACAAAGGATAATCCCTGCTTTCGTTAAAACCATAGCAGAGGAAGGAAATAGTGCTGGAAGGGATTTTGAGAGTCTGTCTGGGTTCTCATCATATCTCAATCTCTGATCAGCTGCCCCTGAAGTAATGCAACAAGATGGTCAGGGACCTGCAGTGGTAGAGATTTCAGAGTGTCTGTGAGTGCCAACAGTCCTTACTTAACTGGTCTGGTAAACAGGAAATTTCCTAATACCTAACCTAACTGGTACACATGAAAAGTAGGTTCTCCCTTTCCTCTTGACGTAGGTGAACACCTCTTCTTCTCTTTTTTCTTCTCTTCTCTTCTTCTCTTCTCTTCTCTTCTCTTCTCTTCTCTTCTCTTCTCTTCTCTTCTCTTCTCTTCTCTTCTCTCTTTCTCTTTCTCTCTTTCTCTCTCTCTCTCTCTTTCTCTTTCTCTTTCTCTCTTTCTCTCTCTCTCTCTCTCTCTCTCTTTCTCTTTCTCTTCTCTCCAGTGAACTCTTGAGCTTCCTACCTGCCATTGTAGTTTGGGTTTTCAGAATCTTTTGCTCTTTTGGTCTCCCTCCTCTTGAGGTTCTTTAGTTAGTTCTCAACTGTCCTGGACTGTAGACCTGGAAACTGAGCAGACTATTCCAGTTTAAATAAAAACAGCTGGATAGATTAAAATTATTTTTTCATTGTCTTATTTGTGATACTCCTACTTATGCATTCCAGCATCAGCATAATGCAAAGTAGCCTAGCACTGCTTGTGATCCATAGAACAGCTTTTTTTATCCTGGTACATACTTGTGCAATTGATTATTCCTTTGGATGTGTAAAAACCTTCTGTTTCTCCTTGTTCAGTGGCATTTCAGGTGCTCCAGTCTGCCAAGATCCCTCTGAATTGTAATGTTGTGGTCCAGCATAGTTGAAGCCTCTTCCTATAGATACAGTCCCCAAGTGCAGGTGTATTTTGTTCAGTCATCAATGGTCTTGATGAAAGTCCTGGATAGTTCTGGATCCAGGATGGACTTAAGTGAAATCCTGTTCAATGTATCCTTTCATCTTTGGAGTACTAATTATTTCCAAGTAATTTTGTATTTATGTTGCCTAGACTGTTCTTTTGGGGTTTTTTTGTTAAGAGCACATTATAAGAAACTGTTACGATCCTCAGTCTTTCTCCCCCATCCACAAAGCCTGTTAAAACCTCTTTATTTAGTAGAAATTCACTTGATCAGTTTGTAGAGGTATTTCCTTCCCTCCTTTAAGAGAGATGCAATCCCTTTTGGGTTTTCTGGTGTTGCAGCCTCTGGACTCTGCCTAGCAGGCTGCTGCAGCCTGAAAGCTCAGCGAGGGTTTCCTAGGGCCGTGCGATTGATCGCATCCCGGAGTCCATTTCGGACAGCCCCGCGATCTGGCTCTGGCAGCCAGCGGCGTTACAGCGCAGTGGTGGTAAAGAAGGTAGAGAAGGGTCTCTCATGAGGGTTTGAGATGGCTTTAATCACATCTTGTCCCCGTGATGTTCAGCGGTGGTGAGACAGCATGGGCTGGGTGCGGGATGGTTTTCTCAGGGGCCCAGGGGCGGTCCCTGGACGGGGTTGGGGTACAGGAGAAAATAGGGAGAAATCGAGGGAGTGGCCAAGGCCAGAGAGGGAACAGGATGAACATACAGAATTAGGGGGTGAACAGGCCACCACATTCCGGAACCTCATTCTGTTGATTCTTGGAAATAATCAGTAGCAATTCTAACACAGTTTGAACCATGAGAGAGTTTCATCAGGTCCAGTCTGTGCAGAAATCTTTAACTTGCCTATGTATTTTCCAGTTTATTTGTTCATTTTTCTAGCCTTGGACTTTTGTTGGTGGTGCTAGTAGTGAAATCACATTTGCCTTCTAAAATTGAAGACTGAGGTTGAAAGTATCCGCATCACCAGTGATGATTAAATAGAGGTCCCACTCTGTGGAATAGCAGACCAGTTTTTTTCCTTAGTATTCTCACTATGCATATTATCAACAGGCTTGCTATCTTTAAAATCTAATTTTCTAACATTTTGGGACCTTATCTTTCAGGTTTTGTCCATATATAGTATATATATTTATTAATAATTTACTAATTTGACCTGCTTTTTATTTTCTTTCAGGTCATTGAAGATCTCATGATTCATTCAACTTTATCTCACTTCCTTCCTCTCCTCTGTATAGATTAAATTCTGCAGTTTTGCATTTCAGCAGTGGATCTCTGATGAACTTCCAGCTGTCCTGAACTCACAGAAGTTCAGCTACTAGTTCTCTGGGTTAAACCTTCATGTAATTCCTCCTCCTTTTTCTAACAATGAAAATAGATTTTAAAAGGTCAGATTAATTTGTAATTTTGATTTCTTCTCTTTATTGCTAATGAGACTTTCAAGTACAGGAATTTCTTTTATACATTTTTCTTTCTTGCAGAGTTTCCTACTGCTTGTCCTTAGGTATGATCCAGTCCCACCTGAGGGAGATGCAGATACTCAGGTTCCCATGGTAGTTTTTGCAGGATGCTAACTCCTGCTAGCTGATGCAGCATGCTTCACCTAACACTCCATGAGCTCCATGAGCACCATGAGTGCTCTCCTTTTCACATCTTCTGGAGCAAAACAACTGCCTTTTTCCAAACATACTCATTGTAGATTACAGGAGTGTGCCACTGGGAAAAAAAAACCACTCTCACTAGAAAGGGCCAAAAAAGGTTCAGGTTGGACATCAGGAACAATTTCTTCATGGAAAGGGTTGTTAAGCATTGGAACAGGCTGCCTGGGGAGGGGGTAGAGACACCACCCCTGGAAGTGTTCCAGAAATGACTGGGCATGGCACTTAGTGCCATGGTTTAGTTGACAAGGTGGTGTTTGGTCAAAGGTTGTGCTCGATGATCTTGGTGGTTTTATCCAACTTAAATAATTTTGTAATTCTGTGATTCAGGGAAAGAAATTCAGGATCTGATTCTGAAATTATCACTGCATCTTCTGTTATATCCCACTGGACTTGTAAATATTAGGAAAGTCAGGCCTTTGGTATAAAAAAAATCATATGGGAACAAGGAATGCAAATTGCTGGGGTTTTTTTTAAAGAAATACCAAATATTATGGTTTCCATGAAACTTACTGTATAAAGCTCAGTTTTATTTGATATATGCATACTACATTGTAAAGCATATTACCAGACTCACACTAAAATGAGTTTGTAGTAAACAGTTCCTTTTCAGATGTTAGCACAGATATGAACTGATGATGATCTGAAATGCTTTAAAAATAATGTTATTGGCAATGGAATAAATATATACTACAGATTTTACAGCCTGCTGCATAAATGTGCTGTGGAGTCAACATGAAGTCAATTCAAAATGCATTTAAGAATAATTTCAGGAATTATTCTGAATCCTTTTGCCACTGCTTATGGTTTTATGGCAAGAATTTACTGTTGATTCATAAAGACTGTCTCTGAACACCACCTAAAAGGCACATAGACAAAAACGAAGATGTTGTGTAACTGAGGCCCTGGCCCTGGGGTGGATTTGCTCTTCAGGTCTGGTGGCTTCATTAGCATTTTGCACCAGTTGGAGACTGGTAAGAGATCACACTAGGGCATTGCTAGACATCAGGAAAATTATCTCTAAAGTGTTAATTATACATAAGGTGCAGTTAAAACAAATTTCTGCTATGTGCTGGTGATTTGAATGCCATTTATATAATATTAGAATGTATTCCAAGGAGGTGGAGCTGTAGTACAGTTAGGACACATAACAAAGTGACTCCAAGAGCAAGAGCAAGCCATTTAAATACTAGTGAGCATTATGTGAGCATTATGACATCTCTGCCTGGAGACAACTGAATGAAATTTAGATAGTATCTAGAAGTTACGTTTTTTTTAAATGCACATTGTTCCAGTAAAACGATTAAGGGTGGGCTGGGTTCTCACTGGTTGATGAGAACACAAACACAGTTACAGGAAGGCAGACTTAAAGGCTGTAGGACATCAAGTACAGAAGAATGAAAAAATGTTTGAAGAAAAATCAACAGTAACTATTTCTGTGTGAAAGATGCTTTTCTTCCCAGACAGTAGAAGTGCGTGATGTCTGAGAGAAGCGTATGCTGTGAGATGGTATCTATCCTGGAATTAATGGTACTCAAGATAGTGTTTAAGAACAATTCCTGACAGACTAGTGCTTCAAGTCCTGGTGAATCTCAGTCTGATCTGATCTGCTTTGCTTTACATACTGCACCTGGAAACCTCATCAAGCCTGAATGAGCTAAAGCCATGCTTTCCATATTTCAGCAGTAGTGCTCTTAGCAACAGCGCTCAAGTTCACTGACAACACAAAGCTGTGAGGAGTGGCCGATACCCCAGAGCCTGTGCAGCCCTTCAGAAGGATTTTGACAGATGGGAGAGATGGGCAGAGAACTGTCTGAGATTCAGTAAAGGCAACTGCAGGGTCCTGCACCTGGGGAGGAATAACCCCAAGCACCAGCACAGGCTGGGGGCTGACCTGCTGGGAAGCAGCTCTGCGGAGGAGGACCTGGGGGTCCTGGTGGACAGTGAGCTGTCCCTGAGCCAGCAGGGTGCCCTGGTGGCCAGGAAGGCCAATGGTGTCCTGGAAGCATTAGGAACAGCACTGCCAGCAGGTCAAGGGTGGTGATCCTACTCCTCTACTCAGCCCTAGTGAGGCACACCTGGGGTGCTGTGTCCAGTTCTGTGCTGTGTCCAGTTCTCAGTACAAGAGAGACATGGAGCTCCTGGAGATGGTCCAGGGGAGAGCAACAAAGGTGATTAAGGGACTGGAGCATCTCTGTTATGAGGACAGGCTGAGTGAGCTGGGCCTGCTCAGCCTTGAGAAGAGACAACTGAGGGGACTTTATCAATGTTTATAAGTACCTAAAGGGAGGGAGGGTGTCAAGAGGATGGAGCCAGGCTCTCCTCAGCGATGCCAAGCAATAGGACAAGAGGCAATAGGCAGAAACTGAGGCACAGAAAGTTCCTTCCGAATGTGAGGAAGAACTTTACTGTGCAGTGACCATGGACTGGAACAGATTGCCCAAAGAAGTTGTGGAGACTCCCTCTCTCCATATTCTAGAACTGTCTGGATGCAATCCTGTGCCATGGGCTCTGGGATGACCCTGCTTGAGCAGGGAGGTTGGACCAGATGACCCAATGTGGTGCTTCCCCGCCTGATCCACTCTGTGATACTACTTTGCACTTCAGTAGCTTAATTCACTGAAGTTGTTGAAAAGCATTTGGTGAACTTGGTAAAAGGGAAACTACTTCATAAAGAAGTATCTTTTCAAGCTAAATTTAAAAAAAATTTAAAGCTAACTTTTCTGGTAGGTAGGATCTAACAGCAGCATGACAGAGTGTAGAGAATGATGTTTTTTCACCGTGTTGGGAAAACCCTGCACCATACTGTATAGCTAAAGCATGGACCCCCAGCAGGATGAGCTTCAAGCCAACCTAGATCCACTTAAAGCAAGATAACTTGGGTTTTCTGTAATCTTGTATGTCGACTAGTTTCCACGGTCTTTTTTTCATCTTGGAGACCATGGATAAAGTCGCAGTCTCTGCTTGCAGCAGAGCAGAACAAGAGCGTGTCTGTCTCAGCCCTCCTCGTGCTGGCAGTGCTGTGGCACCAGCAGTGACAAAGGCACGCAGCAGCGTCTGGCCCTTCACCCAGGCCACGAGGAAGGGTGAGCAGCAGGAGGGCTCTTGGTACCACAGCTCTTCCCTGAGCTCTGCCATCCCCAGCAGTCTCAAGGATAGATGGGGAAGCGGGAACCTGGAGAGAATTTTTGGCTGTGGTTGTTGTCAGTCGTTTTGCTTATCACTGTAAGGCACTTTTATGTCTCTAGTCAACAGTGAAGGCTTAAATGTAGCCAAGTTTAGTGCAATAAAATAAACGGGTTTGACACAGAAGTGAACAAAATAAACTTGAGCACAATACAGTGCAACCACCCAGCAGTTAGTTTTTCTGGTTTAATTTCCCAGAGTTTCTGCACTCTGGCAGCCTGGAGATCAAAATGTATAAAATAAAATGTAACATTAAGTAAAATATCTTCTGAGGATCATATAAGATTTTATCACATAAGCCACTTTGAAGAGCGAATGACTACAAATGTTCCCATGGTCTGGAGACCTTTGACTACACAATATATGTAATACCTGCGTGTGCAGTAACAGTGACTTCTGTGCACTAGCCTGTATACATGAATTCACACGCATATACATGACGCACAGGTGAAAACTAAAATAAGAGCTACATAGCCCAAGTGCGGGCTGCACGTCGGGCGAGCGGTCGGAGGGTGGAGTGAGAGGGACGGGCTGGGCGGCTCTGGCAGCTCTGGCTCTGGCTCTGGCTCTGGCTCTGGCTCTGGCTCTGGCTCTGGCTCTGGCTCTCCGCGCCGGGCGGGCGGGCGGGCAGCCCGGCACTTTCCTTTTCGGCGCGGGGAGGAGCGGCAGCTGCGCAGGCGTTGCTCGCACCCTGTTGATTAGTCAGTGCTGGGATGGCGCTTCCTGGGCCAGGCGCGGCGGCGGCGGCGGGCGGCCCCAGCCGGTCCCGGGGGGCGGCGGGAGCAGCAGCAGCAGCAGCAGCAGCAGCGGGTGCCCGGCGGGCCTCCCTCTCTGCCTAGCCCCGCGTGTCCCGGGCGCCTGGCGCGTAGCGAGCCGCGCTCCCTGCCTCCCTCGCTCCCGCCGCCCGCCCCGCTGGCAGCCGCCCCGCCGGGTGGGAGCACCCCGCCGGCGCTGCTTGTCTGGCTCCCTCCCCTCCCGGGCCGGGAAGATGGACCCCGGCCCGCCGCTGGGCTGCAACCTCAAGGACGTGAAGTGGAGCGCGGTGGCCGTGCCCCTGGACCTGCTTGTCAGCACCTACCGGCTGCCCCAGATCGCCCGGCTGGACAGCGGTGCGTGGGGCGGGGAGCGGGGCCGGGCGGGCGCCGGGCTGCGGGCGGGCTGCCGGACACAGTCCCGGGAGCGCCCCGTGCCTCCCGCGGCTCCCGGGAGCGCTCTCCCGCGGTCCTTGAATTGGCATCTGCCGCTGCCGGGGCTCGGTGCAAGGCTCCGGCTCGCCGCGGGGTCCGCGCGCTGCTTTGCACCAAAATATCTGGGTAGAGTGCCCCCGTGCCGCCTCCGTGTGTGCGGAGGGCAGCTCGGTGGAGCCTGTTTGCTGTCAGCAGCCTGCCCCACTCAGAGAGGTCTTCGCATTCCCAAATTAAGCGTGGAAGGGCATTTTCAGCACTGGAGAGCCGGTGTTTTGGTGAAGTGATGCTGCAACAAGGCCAAATAAGAAGGGCTACTAAATAGCCAAGTGGGCTAAATCCCTAGTGTTACAATTCCCTAAGAAAGCCACGGACTTGTAAAAAAAAAGAATAACGTCAGAAGCCTTTACAGTCTCCAGATAACTTTTTATTACAGTTCACTTGGGTGCTCACCTGCCGTTTCCAAGTCTGCAGCTTTTTGTTTACTCCAGGAAATATGAATCGGGTCCGACAGAACAGCTATGATAGCAGCGTTTTACCTTTCCTAAGTCCATGTCTTGGAAAGTAATGTGTTGGCACAGAGAACTAGGGAAATATGGGAAATCTTTTATAAAAGCTCAGATAACTGCTTTGTAATAATGTATATGTGCATTGCTTGGTAGCTCCATGAAAACTGTCCAGCTCCCTAAAGGAATGCAGAAGATAACTCACAAATTGGAAAAAAATTCTAGGCTTTTAAATTCATTAGCTTATGAAGTCACCATATACTCTTATGACATAATAGAGCGGTTCTTGGTTTATCAAGTTTTGTATTGATTTGAAAAGTTAAAAATGAGCACAGGCATTGTCCTCTGTTACTCCTCAGTGTACAGGTCAAGACCAAGGCTGTTTTATTACTTAACTGCAGTTTCCATAATGCAGTGATGATTTTTGACTTTGCCCCTGGATTATGCAGTATTTTTCCTTTCACTCGTAGTGCTTCCTCAGAGCTGGCACTCAGGAGCATATTAAAGAAAAGCTTATTTTGCTTTTTTAACTGCATCTGCCTGTTCATCATACTGTCGAATGTATGTTGTCCTGTAAGAGTGGCAAAGCTGGTGTGTTAAGGAGCTCCTCGTGGTAACACCTTCTGTCACTAGGAACAGCTAAGATGGCCTCCAGTCACTGCACTTAAGGCCGTCAACTTACTTGAGTCTCCTGGCACTGATTCAGGCTTTAACAGGACGTATATATTGATGATTTATTAATTTCCCTCTCTGTGTGTTATACCTCCCAATCTCCCTGCTCCTCTTGTCCTTCTTCGTTGGAAGGCACCTGAAAAAGCTTTGTGGGTAGAGAAAGATTATGGTTTTTGAAGCAAGCAGTTGTTGGGGCTTTTTGGGGGGACTCTTGTGCTGGAGCTGTTGATGGGAATATGCCATAATTGTTGGGGAGACAAAGATGTTGTGGTTTTTGTGCAAAGGCTTTTTTGTCCCATGTGCCACACTTCAGAGCATATGCACAGGCGGGTGGATGTAAACAGACAGTCCTGAGCTCTTCTGCCCATGCCCTGAGATGGCCAGACATGAGGCAGCTGTTGGTGTAGGTGTCCTGCAGTAGTGGTTCAGCCCTGCACTAAGCCCTGCCAGGAGGCAGGCTCAGGTAGAGCTCTGTGTGAAAGGCTTCAGGTTGGAGCTGGTTTAGATCTGCCCAGACCCAGGCTCGTGGGTCTGGTTTTGCCTACTCAAATGCACGTACTTTTAACTTTGTGCACTACAGATGGCAGACAAATCAATATTTTATAAAGAACACAGACGCCATGGTCTCAGGGATACAAAGATAATGCTTTTCCTTCTTCCAAAGGAGGTTATCTTGCAGTAAGAGAAAGCAACCATGAATCACTGCATAGCCTTCTAAAGGAGGAAAGTTGGGAATGTGCAATGCTTGTGGAATTGACTGGAGCACAGGCTGTTGTGGGGTGGTTGCTCTGCATCCCTGTTCTTGTCTTGCAAAGTTAACAAGTGGAGCTCTGTCAGAGAATTTCTTGATGCAACACTGAAGAAAATAAATGCAGAGTTGAATCCAAATCTGTATCATCCAGTGATTAGGAGGTTTAAGACTACCTCTGTTAGCAAAGTAATGTCTTGTGCCAGTTTTATCAGGTGTGCTTCTTATCTTTGGGTCAGGGTTTGTTTGCACAGAAATGACCTCACGTCTTCTTCAGGTGCTGAATTCCTCTCCAGGTCAGTGGAAGCTGCATGTGTTTCACGCTGTTGGAAATCGAACCACCTGTAGATGTCTGTCTTCAGTCACCTTTTGATTCTGTGGTTGGCCTCTGTCTGTAGCAGCAAGCTGTTTCTTGGCTGTTGTTTCAGTTTCCGTGAGGTTTTGTGAAAGTCAGAATTTGTTTCTTCTGGCAGACCAGGGTGTAGGAGAGGATTGTAAAGCTGGAGTTGTATTTTCTTCAGAAGATGCCAGTCTTACTGTGTTGTTTCTGCATTTCTTAATGGAGTTTAGCACTTGGTGGATAATGTTCTTAGATGACACCCACACAAGATCTCCAGTTTTTCACTGTTGCTTCACCTTCTGGCCTTTCAGTATGAAGCAGAAGAATGGATATGATCAGTTCAGTTTTATTCTTCGAGCTTGGATGTGCAGCTTCTGGAAAATTGCCCTTAAGTAATTCAGTTTGATTTCTTGACAGGATGAAGTTATGAAATATTTATGTGCACTAAATTTGGTCCTCTGCTAAGAAGGGAGGGTTTTTCTTGATGGTATGGGAGGAAGTAGTCTTTTGTTACATCAAGATATAGTTGGAATTAGTTAGGCATTCATGCCTGCCTTATCCATCAGAAATGATAAATATGTCAACTTCTGGCGGGGAGGTGGTCCAGAGTTTGAAAATCTGAAAAACTTTTCAAGTTTTTGGGTTTTTTTGTTTTTTTTTTTAAATTTTAAGACTGGTGGTGTTTTCAGGTTGTGCTTTTGGATGCTGTTAAGTCATACATCAAATTTTGTTTGTTTCAATGTGTTCATGTGTTTTATTGTTTTGCTGGTCAATATTGTTGTATTAATTGAACAAATAGACCAAGAAAACCCAAGAAAACCTGTCACTCTTGAAGGAAGCAAATGGGTTTTATATGGGTCTTTTTTCCAACCTCCATAAAAGCTTAAATATTTCTAGATGATAATTCAAATACAAAATGCTAAAAGAGAGCTAAACACCCTTCCAGAGAAAATGCATGGACTTGATCTCATGCTGTGGAATTCACTGAGTGGGCTCTTTCAGATGAAAAGAAGCAGGACTTGAAGAGCAAGAGAGGAATGAGCTTTGTGCTGTGTTTTTCCTGTCCTCCCCCCCTTCCGCCCCCTAGTCCTGATTTGCATTGTCACAGTTGAATCCCACCCCAGTGAGAGACTTGTGGGTGGGTGAAGTGGGGAAAAGATTTTGCTCTGGGAACCCGCAGCAGAAAGAGATCTTATCACAGTGTGGTTGTTGAAACAGGGCAAAAGGTGAGCATCGCTGGCTTGTGAGAACCAGGGCTACACGTGAGGCTTGGCTCAGCTCTCCTTGGACCATCAGGAGAAAAAGCTGACTGTGAAGCTGTGACTGTGTCTTGTTGCTAATGCAGAAATGGCGTCGTGCGTGGTGATCTCAGGGCTTTAAATTTCTGATAATTATTTTTCTATGGATAATTTTGGAGGGTAAAAGAGAAATGCTGTCAAGGTTAATATCTGGAAAATACTGCTTTGCATAGAGCTGAGCTTTAGGCCAAGCTTTTTTTTTGTAAGCTTACTGATCCCTTCAGACTCCCAAGAGCCTGTCATTCTTTTTCTTAGTGGAACTCCCTTTTTCCCAGACAGTCTTGCTGTGCTTTCACAAGTAAAGATCAGCCTTTGCTTGTAGGTATTTTTTACTCATATATTGGATATGAACTGAAAGAGTTCATAGAAATTCCCAGTTTGTGTACAAAGACTAAAGGTTAGGGGATTAAAAGGCCATGTGGTCCTCTGTTTTTATTTACTTTTTCCCTCAATGATATCTAAGAAAAAAAGAAATGTGTCCTGGTGCTGTTGGGGTCAAATATAGTGGCACTTGACCTCAGCTCAGAGAGAAGTGATTCCCGACTGTGCATGGTGGGGAAAACATCCTGAACTTTCCTGCAAGGGAGATGATGGATCTCAATGAGCCACAGAGACAGTGAAGGAAGTGCTTCCTTATCCATTGTAAATGTGCTGTAAGATGAAATGGCAGAATTGGAGGCTATAAAGAGAGGAAAAATCTGTAAAATGGGTAACAGATTTAAAAGGTGATTTTCTTCTTTCTTACCCTAAGGTGAACTCCTGTGCGTATCAGCAATGGGTGAATAGTGAGTTCGTACTGCTCTTGCTCCTGGGGACAAAGGGATTTTGTTTAGTTTTATTTCAGGTTCTCTTTTTCTCTTCCATTTCAAAACTTTCTCATGGTGACAACTGTCTACCCCAGTCATGTTCAGGGGACTATTGTTCTGTTCAGCACATTACTGTAGAGCTGATTCCAGTTCTGGAAACTAAGCACCCTCACATCTTATCAAAGAACATCATACTTAATAGAACAGCGTGGCTGTGTACATAGTGAAAATTTTGCATTGCGTCACTCCACAAATGCGGGTTATCTGTGCAGCTGAACAATACTTTGAAACCACAGAGACTTATTCTTTAAAGGTCTGAATGCTGCTATCTGCGCTTTAATTGTCTTGAGTGACCTTCTTTTGAGAAGCTAGTGCAGCGTGTCTCTGCAGTCTGCTTTTGAATAAATCTTTAAAAGGCATCATGTGGGAGTAGGGCAAAGCTTTTGAACGGACCAAGAAAGAGGTTTCAGATATGCTCAGACCCTGGGCAATGCCCATGATCTGATTGCCCACTGGAGGTGTGGCCACCTTGTCCACTGAGGTGTGGTAGGTGATAGTTCTTATGTATGGGGCAGACAAGTGTCTGATTTGAAAGCAAATATCCTCAAGATACGTTGTATCCACATGGCTTGATTTTTTTTTTTCCTTCCTGCTTTGAAACTGTTTATGCTGTGCGTTCTGCCATTAAAGAATAATCTCAGTAGCATCTCCTCCTTGCTTCCTCGTCTTTCTACCTTTACTCTGCAGTCTGCTGTTTCCATCAAGACAATTGAATGAAAAAAACAACAGGTTGCCACTAACCACTGCTCCTGGGTTTTTGTTTTGGTTGGATTGCTTTTTTCCTTTTCCCCTGCTGGCAGAGATGTGTTCCAGAAACATTTTAGAGAAAAAGCTTTTAATTCATTTAAAACCTGCATCTACCAAATGGTGTCCTGTGAAGATTTTCATGTCTTTCTGGAGATGGACACCAGTACCTCAGGAAAATCTGTTCTCAGGAATACCCTGGACTTCCAGTGAGGTAGATAGAGTTCAGCATCATACCCATTTTAGTAGTGTGTATTGTGTGTTCTTAGCCAGAAATTTGAACCCTTGGTAGTGTGTTAGGGCTGCTAGAATGGCAAATAGTTACATTGCTCTTATTTCTTGCGTGCTTAATAAATGTTCGTATTCTTCTCTGTTATTCAAGGTGTGAAACTACTAGCTCTTTGTTTCAATTTCTAAAGTTTTGACTTCGTGAGGTGAAGCCTTCATGCACATAACTGGAAGAACACTTCCTGGATAATTACGTAGTTCAGGTATTGAAGGTGAAATACCATTAGTCTTTTCTTAACTGGAATTCAAGTGCTATAACTTTAAGTCCACGGGAGTTTTTCTTTCTCCACCACCTCCTGCCCCCCCATTTAAATTGCATTTAACTTCCAAATAAAGCACAAGATACACATAAAATCTAAGGCGTTAAGGTGCCTCAAACAGTTAGTCAAACTCTTAATCTTAAATGTGGTGTAATGAATCATAAGCTGCTGTTGCAAGGAATGGCATAAGTCTAGCATAGGAAAGAAGGGCTTCGTTGTTTTCTGCTTTGTCTGTAAGTGCTGTTCTGGAACTAGGTGTTCCTGGCTTCGGTGATTATGTGAACTGGCACTCCCTGTAATGCCCCAGCAAAGGCAACTATGCCAAGATGAAGTGCTGGAGAATATTGGACAGCATGGTCTGGTGCTACAGGACTTGATGGAAGTTGTGGGAAGAGCTGCAGTGTGTTCCAGTCGTTCCAGTGGTGGTTTGTCAGAAGTAAAGGGCATGGGTGTTGCTGTATTTCCTTTTGGCATTAGGAGTAACAAGTTGGTTGGATTAGGGAAGCTTAAGTCTCTCCCCTATAGGAAAATATTCATCATCTTAGTGTGGATTGCATATGACTCAAAACCAACCTTCATAAAACTCTGTGAGCCAATGTTTCAAGTCTGAAATTTTTTGCTTTTAATGATGCTTCTCTTTGGAAAGAGTTTTACATAGCATTTGTGGTTTGTGATTTTCATACCATTTGCAGTATGAAAAACTTGTGGAGCTAACTTCACTGTGCCTCCACCTGTAAGCGACGTCTGCTCGTCTAAAGGGCTTAGCACAGAAATGTAAAATTGAGGTGTATAAGCAGATTGAAGAGTGTCTTTGCTGGGGATCAGAGCCACATCTGCACTGCAGTCTCTGAGGCCATGTGCAAGTCGGCATAAAACTAATAAATCACATCTTTGCCAGGGCACCTGCGTGCTTGGCTGAGGCTTTGCACCAAGGAGAATAGCTGCTGTGTCTCAGTATCTCCTGTACTGCTGCTGTGTGATGTATTGCCCTGCCAGGCTTGGTGCTGCGTGCTGGAGGGGGGGTGAGGGAGAGGAGGGTCTTCCTGGCGCTGGGGAGGCTGTGGAGTCCAACCTCCTCATCCTTCAGGTTGCCTGTTATGTGGAGGGAGATGGTCCTGAGACTACAAAATGCAAGCTGAGTGGATCAAGCCACGATGAAGATGTGAAGTGCTGAGCAATAGCTGCCAGAGCTGTGTGTTTGGGGGGCAGGGGGGAGTCCTGTGCCAGGGACTGCAGATCTGCACACCCAGGCAAGAGCTGATGTGCTCTCAGCAGTGGAGTGGAAAAGCAGCAAATCTTGTTGCAGTGGGGAAGGTCACTTGGAGCTTCCTGAAAGTGCAGACCTTCAAGAAATGCAAAATTACTTGAAAAGTGTCCTTTTTGGTTTGGGGGTTTTTCTCTCAGGATGTTACAATCTTGTAATCACAGAGAACTTGGATGTGTGCATGTTTCCTTGGTTTGTGAGAATGTGACTGGGCTTCTAAGAGAACCAAGAATAAAGATTTAAACATGGTCTCGGAGGCTGGAAGATGCCCAAGAGCTCAACCTGATGAAGTTGATACTGGAATTGCTTCATATTGGGGCTGAACCTTAGTGACTCAGATGTTATATAAAACACAACATGCTGCAATTCTGTTTGTGAAATGAGTAGGGAGAACATTGTGGTGGCGACAAGGAAGTTGGGGCATTTCTCCTTACAGTCCGAGCTGGGGGAGTGGGAAGAAAAGCTGAGTAAAGAAGTAAAAGCCCCTTTTGATGGGCCATTATGTACCATGTGCTGCTTTGCTTTCTGTCTTGGTGCCCTCATGGCAAAACATCTACCTGGCATGGGTAAGGACGTGGCTCCATGGGTGACAGGTTTCCAGGGACAGGCTGGGGGACTGCAGCTACTGTTTAGGGGAGCACCAGCCGCTGGCTGGGATACAGTGTGGGGGTGTGCATCCTCCAAAGGTGACACGCTGGACTAGAGGCTGTGTGGGGACACTGTTCTGCTCTGCAAGGAGGATATGGGCTAGTTGCACAGAGAACAGAGATTCACCACCCCAAAGAGAGTGAATAAGCCTTCACTCTGTCCTGAAGGGACAGGCTGTGTGCCCAAGACTGACCCAGGTGGAGGAAGGTCCCTGTGTGTACCATAAGCTGTCATTTCAGAGCTGCTTCTGAGTCGGTGTTGTGCTGCCAGGGCTGTTGGGGAGCACTGCGTGAGCCAGACTGAAGCAGAGCATGTTTGCCTTGCAGCTGGGTTTGTAAGAGCTATGCAGTCTAAATACTCAAGTTACTAACTTCCAGGAACTATTTCCAAGTAGCCCACAAATGCTTGGATACCCCCTCTCCTGTGTTTGTTTTTCAGTTTGCAGCTTTTCTGTTGTGGTGGTTCCAACTGGCAGTTTTGCTTATTTGCCCCACTGAATGCTATTCTTGTTGCTTCTTGGTACCTCACCATTCTGGAGATGAAGGAGGGAATATTGGGGTGGAAAAATGAAGGAAACTTTAAGGAGGGGGAGGAAAAAGGAGATCTGTGCATAAGTGCCTCTTCTTGTCCAGCTTTCCTGTTGCATCTTTCAGTGTGTCCCTTTAGGGCATGGTGGGTTCAAGGAACCCTTGGCTCCAGTCTGTGTCATTTGTTCCATCCCCCAGGCGGCTGTCCTGCACTTGTGGGCTTCCAGGAGATGTTGCAAGGTTATCTGCAGGGTCGCTGTCAGGTAAAACCCCCAGTACTGTCCAGCAGTGGCAGAATGGAGCAGTGTGGTGTTCGGCTGTGCGTGTTCCAGGAGGGATAGCTTCATATGTGCTACCAGAAGTGAGAAAGCAAGCAGGGGAAGTTACTTTAGGCATTTCTAGAGACTTCAGTGTTTCTGGTCACTGGGAGCAGAAGCTGGAATTGCAGCTCACTGCTGTTAGAAGGAGCTGCAATTCCTTCCCTGCTTCAGAGGGGTGGCTGATATCAGGGCAGAAAATGTGGGATCTCCCCCTGTGGAGTCCTACACTTTGCTGTTGACATGATGTTTTGTATAACTTCAATGAAGGGAGTTTTGCTGGCAGGACTCAAATGTGAATTGATAGGTTTTGCATGTAATGCTTCCTTTTCTCAGCCCACACTGATTGCTTGCTTGACCTAGAAAATGAATGGGGATGCTGTGTACTTGTAAGAATAATAGTAATCCTTGTCCGTTTGTGATATGATGCGATGAGCCAAAAGGACAATCTTAGGTGTATAACCTTGCTGAAAACTGGCTTCTAAAACATTTGATTATCTTGCTTCTTTCTTAATACTTTTTTGTTTAGGCTTCTATTTATTCAAAGGACAAACTGCCCCATTTCCTTTTTGAAGGGGCCACACGCACACGCATAGAGTTAAGCTGAGATCTTACCTGAGTTGCACTTAGTTAATTTCTCTTTTTTTTTTTCCCCTGTCTTAATCTCTGAATGTAAAGCAGAAAACTCATAGCAAGAAAATATAGAAACAGCACATGTGTGACTCAGAGAGGTGAGAGGGCTCAAAATACAAAATGTAGTTACACAGACGTGTTGCTGCAGCCCCTGCACTCAGGATGTGGCTGCAGACCAGCAGCAAAGCTGTAGCAGCACTGCAGCCAAATGTAGAGCAAGCTGGAGGAGAAGGTTTTCCTTTTGCATGTCTTATGGGTTGCAATGTCAAATATCATTTGGATTCCTGTCAATGTATAACAAAATATCTTAAGACCAAATTGCCTGTGGGCAAAGATAAATGTACCCTCAAGGGGAGAGTGAGGCATGATGGGCTTTCTTTGTTCACTCTGTGTTCTGCATGCTGCTTACCAAAAGTAGAAGCCTTCCTTTCCACAGGAATGGGGTTTTTTGGGGGGTTTTTGTGTGTGCCTTCTTAAGGTGTTAGAAAGGTTATCAAAGAGCTGTTATTCACTTGTCCCTTATGTTTCAATAAAAGCAAAGCCATTCTTTTTATGCCTTAAAGTGTAGATTTCTCTGAAACAATGGAAATAAATTGCATGCAGCATTAAGACTGTTTTTGTTCAGAAAAGACATAGGGGCTGCTTTGATTGTGTTCCTCCTGTTAGCATTCCCATATTACTCAGATACTGTTCCAAGATGTAACCAGACCAAAGAGGTGCCTAATTAGAGTTGAACATCCATACTTCTGTCCCTGTATGCAGTCAGCCCACGTTTGAAGAGGCATTACCCACTTATTAGTGCTACTTGAATTTTTCCAGGTTGAGCAGAAGGGATGCCTTCTGCTGGGTGGATGAAGCTGAAATGCAGAGGCAGTGGTAGCTCCAGCAATCGGG
The DNA here is from genome assembly GCF_009650955.1 of Corvus moneduloides. Classification (NCBI taxonomy): domain Eukaryota; kingdom Metazoa; phylum Chordata; class Aves; order Passeriformes; family Corvidae; genus Corvus; species Corvus moneduloides. Next base: position 118,668,968 of record NC_045476.1, on the reverse strand, counting down.
TGCCGTGTGTGCACAGTCCATTAGTGCCCGTTTAGACTGTGGGGGCATGGGGAGGTGGACCAGGCCACTGGGCAAGCAGCCAGGTGACAACCCCACTTCACAGCAGAGCTGAAATTCTGTTCATTTCCAGCTGTTTTTATTTCATCCTTAACCCAGGCTGCAAGAAAGATGAGAGACAAATTAAATTGTAATGGTGAGTTCTCTGAAAGCCAAAGAAAACCATGCTTGAGCAGCTCCTGCGTTTGGGCTACTTTATTTTTAATTGGGAGCTTATCCAAGATGCCCCAAGTTCAAGCAGGGATCACTGCTGTGCAACACAAAGTGGCATAGTGTCCCTTTAGGACTTGGGATGTATAATGAGAGGATAGAGCGTGTTTACTTGGATGCTATTTTAAAATATCATCTAATTATAAATAACTGTCAATGAGAGCTCCCCAGCTCTCATGCTGTGCCCAGGAAAAGTATGAATGAATAGGCTGTTTCTCCATCTGCCAGGGCAGAATCTGGAATCAAATTCTAGCTCTTAAATCCATGAGGTTGGTAGGGTTAAAATTTTCTTCATTGGCATCCCAAATCTGGGGAGGTTTACCCAGCCTTCCCTGACCACACTCCCAACCACTGCCTGTGACTTGTGCAGCAGCAAAGGAGTGCAGCTGCCTCTGGCTTGATCAAATGAAGCAACCATTCTGTATCTGTGCTTGGAATAAATAGGAAGTCAGTACCAGTGGGTTAAGTGCAATGTTAAATGCTGACCTCCCACCTCTGAAGTATTAAGCTTCTCCAGCTGGGCACCTGATGCTAAAGAGATGCTTGGAAGTGTGTCCTCCAGTGGACCTCACAGTATTTATAGACACATCTGAGCAGGAGCTCTCTAGAATGAGGAATGCCTGCCTCTAATGAAAGAAAACATTGGTTCTCTTAATAAAGTATTGAAAGGAGCTGATTTGGATGGCAGCAAGCTGCTCAGAGGTCTCATTACTGCTGTGTTTTTCCTTTGGTCAGGTAGCACTGTTGTTCTCTTTATCTGTACCTATCAGACTGCTTTTGAAAGCTGCTCTTTGCGTTCTTCCTTTCCAGGCCTGGTGCCTTGATTGCAAAGGGCAGATCAATATTTTAACTTTTTTACCCCCTCGATTTTGGCCATGAGAATTCAAAGTGGAAAATTAACTACGTATGGGATCAACATAACTCCTTTCTCTCGCTCCCTATGATAACAATGAACTAGGCTGGAACCTCTCCTGCATGCAATGAAAAGTTACTTAGCTTTCTCCTCAATGTTTCTAACCTGTGACCATTTGAAGTGCAGTTAGACTTGTCATTCCTTGCTATTATTCTTAGCACTTCAGATTTGTGGTCTTAGGTGACTTCAAAACCAGAGAGCTTTCTTCCATAAGAATCTCATTTTTTGAGGAATTGAGTGATTCTAAGATATTTTTTCCCTTCCTTTTTTACCATGATTAATAGTTGCCACATACACAACTTGTTGCAGAGTATCAGAATAGTTTAAAGAATTGCTGATATTTTCTAGCCTGTTGTAAGTAACCATGATGTTGGACTGTTTTGATCAATCATAGAACTAAATCTGTCATGAGGATACAGCAAATCTGCAGTTACATCTGATGGTGCTCAATATTAATAAGAAGAGTAATTATGGTAGCAACAGAAAGTTACTGTGTTTTGGAATGTGAATGTTAAGATGTTGTTGTACTGAGTGGTTTTTTTCCCCCTGTGTGGGAGTGAAGAGCAGTCTGTGTTGAAAGATGTGTTTTGGCTTGTTTGGCTTGAATTCATGAAAAGTAAGGTTTCTCATTCTGGGATGTTAGTTCTGAAGGCTTGAAATAAACACAAACAAAGCTCAATGAAATCTGTGTTGTTACTACTCTTTCTCATTTTTTTTCTCACTAGCTTTCTTATGAACACAAAGAAAGCAAGATGCCAAGGTTGAAACTGTGAGATTGCTGAAGTCAGCAGAGAGTTTACCATCAGTGGCAGTGGCACCAAAATTCCACTTACTGCTTATTTTAAATATTTGTTCTTCTCTTCCCTGCAGTAGGTCAAACAGGTTTTTTTTTTGAAGACTCACTGAGATGCTCTCTCTGTATATTTGCAGCTAGGGAAAAGCTTGCCTTGGAACAAACTGGATTTTTCAGTGGATTAATCTGTCCCATAGCTTTGTAATGAGATTATGGTTTATGCTGATTTGTTGCAACAGTACTGGTATATCCAGTCATTCCAATAGCAAAATGCTAATCCTAGAGAAATAAATCTGTCTTCTTGCTGGCAGGCATAAAAAGAATAGGTGGTTGGGAGTCTCTGCTCTCTTGTTAGGTATTAGTGGATGATAGCTTAAGTTCAGCTTCAGTTGGGATTGAAGCAATTTGATTGTATCAGGCTTTTGCAGAGGGATTGGAAATTGCAGAAATAAAGCCTTATCTCCTTTCTCTTGATTGTGAAATACTTAATGGTTGCCCAGAGCAAAGTCTGATCACAGTGCTGTGGGGCTGAAGGGTTACATCAATGCACAAAGTACCCCAGGTAGTAACATAAGGCAGTCTGGGGGTGATGCTGTCTTTGCTCCTTCCTCGCTGAGCAGGTAGGGTCAGTGAAGCAAACTGGATTCCCTGTTCAGACAACTGAAAATTGTTGCAGTGTAGCCAACAGCAGTTGCATTTCATCCGAGGTGTGCAAGTGGCGAGAGGCTTCACCTTGGACAAACTATTTTGTGGGTAGATGTATCTTGCCCAGCTCTTCCTGAAGCTGCAAGAAGATTCAGTGTTCCTCTCTCCACCATCCAAAGTGGAAACAAGTGTAATTGCTGGTAGCAGTCCTTGCTGCAGATGACCAGCTTTTGGACAGCACTCTGGGCTGGATGGAGTTGGACAAATCTCATGGACATTTCCTGCATTGTCTCGGCAGCGAATTAACGAAGAGATGGTGTGAAACTGTTGGTGAGTTTGTGAGGCACAACCTGAGCTGGCTTTGATGTCTAGCTCTCAAATAAAAATATTTTTAAAAATATATAAAAAGCACTTTTTAAAACTCTTTTGTAATTAAAAAGCAACTCTGAAGACCAGTAGGTTGAATCTTAATCTAAGAGACAGCACACAAGAATTTGAACTAATTTTGCCTGATCTTCGTGCTTTACTTACAACTTTCCCCCATTTCTTGTTTTTGGCAAAAGAAGGAATAATATAAGTAATCTTAAAATCAAAATAAGTATGAATCCTTATGCTGTCAAACGAAACTTTTCACCCACTGCGAGATGTGAAATCTGTGCCACTGATGGAAGGTCAAGTCAGTATGACTTTGGATTTTTTTTTTTTTTTTTTGAGAGAGAGGAGTGTTAAATTGCAGTTTGAATCATGACAGAAATGCTGGTTGATTCAGATAATAGGAAGCAGCACAAATAATGTGCTGCAGGAATGGAAGTGTTAAACGGAAGCACCTATTGAAAACTACTTGGGAATTTGAGAAGGAAGAAGGGAAACTGAAAAGTGAGGCTGATTATCAATAGTCCTGGATATAACTGGAATTTTTTTCTAGATCCTTGTGTTGCAAGCTCAAAAGATTGTGTAGCTGGGTACAGAGCCTTCTGCTTTCATCTTTTCCACTATGCTCAGACACAGAAAGTCAGCTGAGACCACTGTCAGGCTTTCCTAATGAATCTGCCCACTTTAAATTAAAAATTTAGTACACTACATTATATAGCCCTGAGATGTTTAAATTTTAACGTGCCTTGGGTTTGTTTTGGTTGGGTTGTTTGGCTGGATTTTTTTTTTTCTTACTCCTAGAAACTACAATATTTGCTCCTAGAAATTACAATATTTACCCTTTTAACTTACTGGCAGTCTGTATTTAGACCTTGCATGATACGCTCCCACACAGGTTGTTATGCTTTCTTTTAAACAAGGAAGTTTCTCTGATCAGCTTGATTTTAATTTTTTAATCAACCTTTTTTTGTGTCTATATGGAATAACAAAGTGAGACTGATAACATGAAGCAGCTTTCAGAGAAGGTTTTTCTTCAGTAGTAGTGTTTTCTGCAATTGCATGCTCTTTCTACTTCTCTCCCATTAGGCATTTTATGCAAGAGTAACTCTTCTGAGCATCTGTTCAGTCATAGTGATAAAAAAAAATTCGATTTTTGTCAGTCTAACGTTGCTACAAGTAGGCTTCATCACGTAGCAAAATATTTCTGGGACTTTCTTCCTCTTCCTATAAGGAACATTACAGTGATGTGATTTTTTTTTCCTACAAATTTGCTTTGCTACTTCAGTCTGGAAAATTCAGATGTTGTTCTGTACCTAATGAACTTTTTCCGCTGACCTACATCACAGACCAGTGCTTTTGCAGAAGAAATGGGACTGGCAGGCTGAGCAGCTCAATGGAGATTTGACTCAGTAACGAAGGACGATGCCAAAGCTTAAGCAAGCAAACCACCCTAATTTAATATTTATTAGTCTTTGACATTCATTGAGGTGCATCTCCATAGATAAAATACACAGCAGGTAGTCTGCAGTATGATGCAGTGTGCAGAAAACAAAAGGTTTGACTTTCTCCCTCCACCCTCCCTCAAGAGTTCAGATGGAGTTCTCATGAGGAGAGGTTGCACAGCCTGCTGAATAATAACAAAATAATTTGTCCTAATTTAAATATTCAGACTTAGCAAGAACTTTTTGTTTCTTCACCCAAAACATAAATCCCAAACTCATCATTATAAGAGAAGGAAGCTCTAAGTATTAGTGAAATGATCTGTAGGAAAAGAGGCAGCTGTAGTGCCAGTGAAATGCTGTGGCAGTAATACAGCTGAGTGCTGGAGGTGGTGAAGGATCATGTGTTGACAGCAGTGTGCAAGTCAGATGGAAGCTGTCCTGTGCACTGTTGTAAGGAACTTAGAGTTCTCTTTCCATAGCCTATTGCCCATGCTAACAATCTGAGGGGTTTTTGTGTATGTTTTTCAGAGAACTTGTACTCTTAATACCATGAAAGCAACATACTCAGTGCTGCTTGAGCACTGGTGGTGCTTCTGTGTATCCCTGAATCAGATGAGTCCAAATTCAAATTAACAGTAAATGCTCTTTGTGATGCAGCCTGGTGTACATCTTTTTGTTTTAGCTTACTTGGTTTGTATGGGACAAGAAGTTGCCATCTTCTGGATTTTGTGGATGTTATGCCTTGGTTTTTGTTGTGTTGTATTTTAAGAGATCAGAAGCCCAAACAAACAACTGGCTAAAAAAGAACCAAAGTGCTGAGACCTCTTTGAAGTTTATGTTAAGGATTAGCCCACCACTAAGAGGAAACACAGACTCTCAGATAAGAATGGCTCTTGAGTTATGATTGGTCTTTTCTTTCTTTCTTTAATTTTTTTAAAGACAAAAGAATGTTGTGGTACCCAGCCTTGTTTTAACACCTGGTAGTACTGCAAAGGCTTGCAGGTACCTGTGGAGCTCCCAGACCCTCACTGCCAAGGAGACTGAAGTGTGTGAGATGCCTGCAGTTCCCAGGTGCTCACTGTGTGCTGCCAGGTGTTTCTGACCTGTGTGTGGTCTCCTCAGGTGTGCTGTCTCATCAGTGCTCGGCCCTGGGCTTCCCATTTTTAGATGGGGTCCCCCCTAGCTTTTGTGCTGAGGAGAGGCCTTGGCTTCATCTTTTACCTTCTATGGATCTCCCAATAAGATGAAAAGAAATCTAATTAATTGTGTTACCTTGTGTGGGAGCTATGTGACTAGCTATGTCTGTAGAAACACAAGTTTGCCTTTCCAAAAACAAGACAGCTTTTATTATTTTACTAGTGCCTGGTTTTGTAGGTTCCTTCTTTTGCCATGAAAAAGCAGCGCTGGCATTTATATTTGTGCTAGCAGTGTGACCTCCCTCTGACCCAAAACGTCTCTTTGCACAGAGCCATGCAAGTCTATAATACTGTCTTTTTTTTTTAAACAATAGATAGATTATAACTCCATTTCATACTGTGTGGGGCTGTCCTTTTGTTTTTGTGGTGTAGTAGGGTAATGTTAAGGTTTATCTTAATGCATGGCTTGTTTGGTCCTCAGCTAGGGAACATCCAGGGAAGCTGCATGCCCAGTGGAGCAGATAGTGTGTAAGTAGGGCTCCTCAGTGCAATGGGAGCATGATGAATAAGTAAGAACCTCACTTCTTTCTTTTTACTGGCTTCTAATAGTTTTGCTTTCTCTTACCTTTCAGTTGTTGCCAGATAAACCTCCTTCCCTTGTAACACTAGCCACATGCTGACCGTTCTGCCTAATTATTTCACAGCATAGCTGCTTACCTGTCCAGCCAGCCACTTCTTTTTCCAGTGGCACAAATTAACACTTCATTCCTGGCAAATATTAGTGCAAACTCGAGGGAGAATAAGGTTGATGTTACTCTTTTGTGTGGTTTGGTAGGCACCTGGCTGAGTACCCGGTCATGATTTTTAATATTGCTGAGATTTTTCTATGTAATGATATGTAGTATGATTATGGAACATTAGATGGAAAAATTAAACTCACCACCTACTTAACTGACCAAGACAGTCCGGGTGATGCACTTAATTGTACGGCATCTGTTACCTTGCATGCAGATGGTGTTCAGGCTTAATGAAAACACATGGCCCTAAGTCTTGCTGAGTTTTCCCTGGGGTTCCACAGGCATCTTTTTCATCAGTTATTTCACAAAAGCCATCCCAAGTTTCTTGTGAGCTCCTGGTTCTTTTCCATAAGCCTTTTCATTCCAGAAAGAGCAAATTCAGCCTGCTTGAACTGATGTGCAAGGAACAGCATTAAGCTCACTTTGCAGTCCTCCGTGATGAATGAGATGAGTGGAATGTGTCCGTAACCGTCTTCCTGGCAGGAGGAAATGGTATCTAGCTCATCTGGTATGTGTAAATGGAATCTGTTATGTTACTGGAACCTTGTATGTGATGACTTCTCTTTCTCTGAATTACCTTGCTACCTACTATTTTAATGTCTCCAGACGCAAAGCTTATGCTTTAAGGCAGTGATGCAAACTCTTAGCCACAATGACAAAGTGTGTGGCGTTATAAAGCGTTTATATTCCTGTACATCACTGCCTATTTTTAGCATTGTAGTTTCTGTGAGTGAGTGAGTCATATTGGTCTGAACATTTTGCAGTGACTTGAATGCTAGTTTTTCAATATTAGGAGGAGAACATTAAAAGTTTTGTTGTTGGTTTGTTGTTGGTTCTTTTCATTTGTTTCATGAGTTTTCTTTAGTGGCTGGTGTTGAAAAGTCATTGTTATCTTTGGCAAGCAGAGTAAGTGGGACCTGTGTGAATTTTCTTTTGTGGACTGTAATGGGACATTAGGAAAAGGCTCTTTACTGAGAGGGTGATCGGTCACTGGAACAGACTTTCCACGGCAGTGGTCAGGGCACCAAACCTGTCAGAGTTCAGGGAGGATCTTGATGAGACTTAGGCATAGGGTTTAGTTTTAGGTAGTCCTGTGAGAAATGAGCAGTTGGACTTGGTGATCCTTATGGGTCCCTTCCAGCTTGAGATATTCTGTGATCCAGGAGGAAGCAAAGAGGAGACAGGAGTGCTCAGTCTCCTTCAAAACTGGAGTGGTCTTCAGTTCTACTCCTGAGACTTTGGGGAATTTACAGACATTTTGGAATTGTGAAATGCTAAACTAAATAAAAATGTGTGTGTCTTTAGAAAGTAAGCACTGGCAACAGCTTGCAGAGAGGTCTCTTTTCAAAAGAAATGAGCTTCTTTCTGTGCTGCAGCATAGACATATATGAACTCAGTCCGTGCATGTAGCTGACCTCTGTTTTCTCACCTGGTTCTTAAAAACTGCAGGTGAAAACAGAATTTCGTCTCTGAATTTGTGGATGGGGGTATCATGTCCCTCCTCCATCAGTCTTGCTACAATTGTTAGCTGTTAATTTGAAATTGGAGTGTTTACAATGACAGAATCAAGATTTGCCAAATGTGGATGGTCCGGTTTTGTAACTGGAAAGAATTATTAAAGTAGTATTGGCATTTAATGTAGGTAGTATTTAATAAGCATGGGACTCTAAATGAAGCAATTAACTTTTTTTTTTTTAATGACTGTATCAACATGTGAATGATTTTACTTTCCTGGTCAGCATTTCCCCTGCAACTACCCTTCAACAAGGATGTTGTTGACAATATTAGAGGGTTTTAGGAATTGTAGAGAAATGGGTCATGCAATTAAAAAATGATAGTGAATCTGATTTGCAGTGAACACCTGAAGACCTATTGCAATGCTACTTCAGTGGTGCTGAGCGAAGTACCCAGATACTGATTGTGGTCAGAGTGCTTGTGGGAGATCAGCTTGTGTCGGAACATACTGGTTGCATTTTCAGTTCCGAGGTGTGATGCTTTTCATCTCGGGCAAGGATGGGTGTTGACACTTTATTTAGGGTTTAGGAGCTGCTAGTGAATCATGGGTGTCTTAGTCTTGGGCATTATTATGAATAAACTTGACTCATATTTTGGAAGGAGGTAGGCAACTTGGGGAAGGGTGGGGAATTGAATGTGGTAGTTCATTGCTTCTCTTGACTTTTATTTGGGGGGGTTAAAAGACCAGCACAAGTATTTGCCTGTAGATTCTTTGTAGTGGTTTAATTATACTGCAGGCATGTGGGGCAGGGAGGAGAGGGTGAAAAGATAGAGCAGCTAATCCACACTGGATCATAAGAGACAAAACTGTTACTAAAGATGAGTGGCCTGTGTTCTCTGTTTTCTCATGGCGTCTTATTTTTATGTGAGCAGCAGCGTAGGAGTGTGTTGAATAGGTGAGAACCGAGTTGCGTAGCTGGTGAATGTGAGGGCTGCCGAGTTCTCTCCCACACGGCTAAAATGTGATTAATGGAAGGCTTGCATAACTTACGTTACTGCGGTGGGGGGGTGGGATCAGGTTGAATGTGTGTGGCTGTTTTGCAAGGTATGGTTGGCTGAGAAAAGTGTGAAGGCCTGGCTAAGTCTGGCCTGGGTTGGGCTGGGACAGGAGTTGTGTAGCAAGGGTCAGTCAGAGGTGCCTCCAGCCTCGAAGGTCCTCCCCTCCAAGAAGAAGCCACTTTAAAATCACTGAGCAAGTCTTATGGGGGAGACAGAGTAGAAGAAAAGGGAAGACAGAAGTGAGTTGCTTTGTTGTCCTCAGTCGCATTTTCCTCACATAGCATGGAGGCCATGATTAGCCAGGTGTTTCTGAGAGTCCAATAATCCCTTGGTGACAAGGAGCCTCTTCCTGTTAAGCAAACCCCAGGAATCTGTCTCACCTATGGTTAGGAAAGATCAGGGCTTGGTAAGGACAGGCCCTTTGTTAAGGAGCCACAGGGAATGTCACCTCCCTGTCACACCTGCTTCACCTTGTCTCCTCCAGTCTCCTGTGGCAAAGCACAAAATTCGTTTCCGATGTAATCAGTTGCAGCAAATAATTTGTGTAATGAGAATTGTGGTTTCCAAGGTTCTGTTTAAAGAAATACAGCTCCTTCCAGCTCCAGACTCAATTACATAGTCACTCTTGGACCTGCCTTACTAATCTCTTTTTACACTCACCTGTCCTACCCAGTTTTAGTGGAGCAACCACTTAAACAGATCGCAGCATGTGAGCCATGGCTAGAAACACCTTTTCATAATGGGTGTCTTTATTTTCCTGAGAATATCTTCCTCAGATTCTTCGAGGGTGACCCATACTGTAATTATTTCCCTGCAATCCTGGATGTAGAGTCCAGCCTCCCTTGAGGTTTTCTGGGTATTCCGAAATTATACCTACAGATTGTAAGGCAGAAAAAAAGCATACTGGAAATGCTTTGTAATTTATTCCAAATTTGTTCACCACTGTCAGTGAAACTAGTAAAATACTAGGTCTTCCCTTAAGTATCCTTGGTTTGATTTTGTTGTGGGACAGAATAATTACTTGTTGCCACAGATTATAGGAAGCATGAGTGTAACTCTCAAAACTGAAACATGAGTTTCAAAGAACACCACTTATTATTATTCTTATTGTTATTATTATTATTATTACTGTTATTATTGTTATTATTATTGTGCTCTCCCTCAAAATTGTAAAGCTCTGCAGCAAGCTGAAGGTAATTTTTATACATAGTAGAAGTTGCTCTGTGAGCAGAAAACAGGAGATGCCCGAGAGCTGATAATTTGCTAAAAATTAGCAGATGCATAATTCTTTCAGCAAATATATCTGAATTTCTTTCAAGATATGGATGGGACCAAAGAGTTCTCATGAAGCACCATGCATGGCAATTTTGCCATTCTTCCCGAGGCTTTACAAGATCACTTATCCCAGTGTGCTGTGGGTGGAGGGGTGGTGCTTCCCAGGGATCAGGAACTGGTGTTAAGCAGCTGTCTAGGCCGCCAAGGGATGTGGTCCAAGGAGCACCTGGAAACCAGTTCATGGAAACAGCTTGTTTACCTGGAAGTTACTGTCTGTGCTCTGGAAAAGAAGGAAACCTAGAAGCGTACCTTCATAGGAGCAAGAATAACTGGTACTAAGCATCTTTGTATATACCTTTTGACTTCTTAATTTTTACATTTTTTGTTTCTCCTCTACATTCCCATCATAGCAGTTGACCCATGGTTATAAGTTAAAGACCCAAATGTGCAAAACAGGAACGTTTTTAAGGTTTAACAGGCTATGGAACAGCATTCCCATGGAAGTCCATCTATTGGACTCTGCAGGTTGGGGCAGGTCTCTCCCTTGTTTAGCCAAATACAAGTTTCTGGAGGAAACAAGCAGAATCCTGTGGCCAAAGGGTGTAGGAGCAGATGGTCGTAATGGTCTCTTCTGATTTAAAATCTAACAGTTCTCACACACACCAGTTGCTGTGTTTTAAATCGTGTAGGAGGGTGCTTTCTGATAGAATGGGAGCATGAAATCAGGCAGGAATTGGGTGTGTAGAAGCTGCTGCCTATGATGGAAGAGTGCCTGTTGTGGGCAAAAAAAAAAGCTTACTGGGAAATAGCTGTCCTCTGCAGAGATTGAACAGAGGAAACGTCTGCTGCCCTGGGCTGAGGAAATTCTCATTCTTCCACTGACTTTCAGGAATATCAGGACAGTGAGGAGAAAGTTCAGTTTGTTGGCATAGCTGAAGGGGGTGGGTTTTGTCCAAACTTGATTCCAGGGCTAAACTACTTGTGTTATTTTTGGCTGTAGCTGCAGAGGGCTGATGGGAGAGAAGGAAAATGAAATTTGAAGTTTCGTTATTCTTGGCCCATGTTTAGTGCCTACTGAGTATTCCTGAACATCCAAGTGACTGCTTTAAAGACACCTTGAGAAAGGCTGTTTTTTGGTGTGCTTAATGCAGAAGGGTACTGAGCAGGACTGCAGGTGTGTGAGAGCAGTTCTGTGATGATATGCAGAACAGTTCCCTGCTCTGTGAAATTTTGTTCATATATCATGCTCGAGATGTGTAGCTGGCACATTGAGTGGTCCGTCTTATGTGGCTCTTGCAATTGCTGGAAAACCAAGCAAAGCACTCTAGACCTGATCAGGCACTGCAAACCATAGAGGAGAGGAGGATGCTCTGCAGAAATGCAGAGGAGTTATTAGGGACAGGGGAAGAAAAGAGGGCTGGGTCTTGATCTCTGACTGTGTTTGGGATGGATTTGACAGATACCAGAGTACAGGAGAGTGCCTTAGAAAGGTGGGCTACACATTGTCTGGTAAGGCTTCTGGTTGAGTTTCACTCTGAGAGGGGACTTTGGTGTGTGTGACTTTTTATCTTTTTCATATATATATATATATATATATATATATTTATTCATTTCTCCTCCTTAAGTGATAGGATTAAGTTTATAGACATCTGAATGGCTAATTAAGCAAGAGCTTGCAAAGGGATAGAATGATAAAGATGAAATCTCTGTATCTGAAAGTGTGACATCCAGTTACTACTGTATGGTAGTGTGATGCTGATCTTCTAAAATATGAAAATGTGTTGGGTTTTTTTTTTTTCCTTTATTTAAAGGACCTCTCAAGTATTTATATCGAGTGAGATAGGCAGACAGAAATAGAAATATGAAAAGTCTGTTTATGCAGAAAGCTGAAAAAGGAGCCCCAGAGCCACTGCTCAGTAATCTGGATTGCATCTCTGTGATATTGTATGCATGGCATAATTTGCTTCATGTTTGTTTTCTGGAAGGTAAGATGCTTAAGCTGCAAAAGTGAATACTGTGTAGAGTTGAAATTTACTTAATTGAATTTTTAATTATCAAAACATCTGGAAAAAAATAAACACCAATATGAATAAAATGCATGTTAAGTTTTCCTAATTCTTCATGTAGTAAGTGTGGCTTGTTTTAGTTTTTAAAAAAACCCTACATCTGTTTTGCAGGAGAAACTGTAGAAGGTCTTCGGGAGAGTGATTATCTTCTGATACATTCGTGTCGGCAGTGGACAACAATCACAGCTCACAGTCTGGAGGAGGGTCACTACGTCATAGGGCCAAAGATAGAAATCCCTGTACATTATGCAGGTAAAGCTATTGTTCACCTGAAATACAATGCAAAAATAATGAACTGCCTACCACTTACACTGATCACTGTATTTGAGAGAGTGAAGCTAAGCCTCTCATGCCGTGTCTGTGAGTTAATGTTTTAGAAATGTTACAGAGCAAGAGATACTGACTTGCTCCCAGGGCTGCTAAATAGATGTATTTCATTGAGCAGCACATTGACAGAACACGTAGCTGTGTAGAGGAATTGGTTTCAATTTGAGCATAATGAGTTGCCAGCACTTCTCATGTGTGAATTTGGAGACACAAGTGTGAAAGTTTGAAATTGCCTTGAAATGTTTGGTCAAAGATGGAATAGGTTTTACACTCAAGCTGGAGCGGATTTTCTGATATTTCCATGTTAAACACCATAATAATACTGCAATTTTAAACTAATGCTCCTCAGGAGTGCCTTGTCTTTGTCTGCCTTTTCGGGTGATAGAGTAATACTGTTGTTCCAAGTAGCTGTGATCCAACTAATCCATATTTATTTTACGATTTCAAATTATTTTTACTTTCCTAGGAAATTATTTTTAATACTGTCTCCTGCTGTTTAGTGTTCTTATTCACAAGCTGAACAGAACAATAAAATGTGAGTGGGAAGCGCTTATCTTACAGCAGTAGATAGAAAACTTTTAAAAGCTGGAAAGTGTGAACTGAAAGAGACATGGCTACGAAATAAAGATGTGGGCTTAGTGGTTTAGTCTTCTGTATAACCAGTTATCAATTGAATAATGTACTTGGCTCTGCTACAGTCTCCTTTAAAACACTGTGCACTGAGGGTGTGCTGAGTTGGACAAGACCTGGCTGAATTGTTTCAGTGATGCAGTGATGCACCCTATTTCAGTGATGAAAATTACACCACTTGCCTTCTTATGCCCTGTTTCTCCTTGGAGTTCACTGCTGGAAGGTTAATTTTTCTAAGATATGTTTAAAAGCTTTGGTCTGATGGCATATAGTGTCATAATATATGCAGCTTTAAAACTCCCCGAAGTTAACTTTCTTAGCATAAACAGTTTTTAGTGCTTATGCTTAGTAACAATTTTTTTACACCTCCTGGCTGCATAAGTTCCAGTGGTGTGGACAGATAAACACTTCCTTCAAACTGAATGCCATGTTTTAAAATTCTTACACTGATTCCTGGAAGAAGGAGAACAGAAAATAAAATGGTTATTGGCATGAAAGAAGATCTTAAGGGGTTTACTGGAGGCTTGGTTCTTAATTTTTAAAGTTAAAGATATGCTAAGCAGAGTTTCCTGATTCCTCATGCTTCCATTCATCCATATCTTAAATTTACACAGACACCAGCAAAATTAAAATCTATCCCCTGAGATATAAAAGTGTCAATGTGCTTTTCTTCCTGGCCTGTGTTAATGCAGGAAAAGAGGGTGTGTTTAGTTAGCAAAATACATTTTGCTGTCAAAGAAAGTTGCCTGCCACAAAACCCTCATTAATGAGATGAAAATATCTTAAAGTTCAGAAACTTCCACCTAGTGACGGCACTTACTGAATGCACGATGAGCTCCAGTGTTGCCTAAGGAACGTCACAAACGTGGTCTGGGCTAACTTGCAGAGCCAGAGCATGTCTGATGGGTTTGCCTACATGAAAGGAGAGCTCAATCTATGCATGTGAAGGATTAGTTAGCAAAGCACTGCAGTTTGGCACTTGAGTGCTAACATGAATGCAATTAGAAGTGTCTTCCATGCCCTAACGATTAACTTGTGCTGCTGTGGAGTAGCATACAGAAATCCATGAGCTAACACTGAGTGCTTTCAGTGCTGCCCTGTGCAGTGCCTCACATTCACTGCTCCTGGGATCCAGAACCCCCTCTGGAGAGGCCAGGTTGCCTAAGCCAGCTTGCTGGGCTGTGTGCTGACCTGGATTATAGGACTGACTTTTTGCATGGTTAAACTTTAAACTTCTGTCCGCTAAGATGTACTGGCTACCAGAATAACCCTTAGAGATGGAACATAAGAGTTCATTGAAATTACTTTCTAGGTTTGTTTTGGCTTTAATAGAATAGCTTTTTTTTTTTAATCCCCAGAAGAATTTCAATGTCACAAATTGCAATATTTTTTTGGTTGTAACAGTTGAGCAGGAAGACACACTGAAACTGATTTTGTTTTCCTGAGATTATGGCTTAAGTACCACAAAGTCATCACTTGTATATATAAATATGAGCATAAAATAAATCTTATTTTGCTACTCGCTAAATCAGATTTTGATACACTTATTAAACAATACAACAAATACAAAACAATACAATAAAGCTTTACTAAAGAAGGGAAATGCTGTATTTTGCGTTTAAGTGAAATTATATTAACAGAACCTGAGTTGTGCAGTCTTGCTGATGGTCCTTTCCCTACTATGAAATTGCTACCCTGGTTGTTTCTTTTGGTGATGGCAGACATGGTTAATTTTTGCTATTAAAGATCATATGTGACAGCTGTTAGTGTAACCATTCTCTCTTGAATATTCTCTCTTTAGAGTAAAAGTTAATGTGCATCAAGTTAAATTTTCATGTAATTAAAACCAAGTAACTAATGTGTTTCTGGCTCTTAAAACAATAGGAATCTTCATGTGCATATAGAATGGAGAGCATATCAAAATTAATGTCCTGATAGTGTCCTGTGAAAGAACAGTTTTCACAAGAATCCAAGGTAAACCATCACAGCAGATGGACATTCTTTTGGTGTCCTTTGCTTTCCTCAGATACACAATTCACATTTGATATTTACAGGAAGGTCTTATCAGCTCTCTGTCTGAACTAGTTTTGTTTTGTTCCTGGTACTCTGATATCCTTAATACCTGGATTTCTCCTCTAAAAGCAAGTGTGTATTACTGATACCCTCCAGCTGATGTTAAATATTACTGTTACATTTTGCTTAGGCAGCACGGTAACCTTTACCTTGATAAATGTCTCCCCTGGTAGCCTCTGGAAAACGCTGGTTTATGATCTGAATTTGGAAGATACACAGGGAACGTTGGTACCTTGCAGAATTACACTTTGCCGTGCTGCTGCTTGCCAAGGAGGATACTTTCATTCCTCTGCGGAAGATGTGTCCCAGGGATATGCTGGTGACCACATCTCAGATGTATTCTGTGATAACTGAAAGACACTCTCTCAGAGTTTTAATACTGCAACCTTCAGCTGTTGTCTGACTCTTCTTGCATTACCTTCTAGGACTCTACAGCTCAAAACTATCTAAAGCTTTTTGAGGATGCATCAGCTCAAGCCGCAGAGGCGTTCTGCTCTGACTGTAAATGGTTCTGTCTGTTGCAAATGCCTGTGCTACGTGGCCACAGTTGTTTATGTGTGCAGATTATTGATGTGAAAGTGGATGATCAAGTTGGATGTGGTTGCTTAAAACCTGCTGTACAGGAAAAGTGGCACAGAAGGCTGTGGAGTGTGTGCATACCCCCACCTACACAGTGCATTCTTTTCTTTCAAAGGCCATGCTAGTGTTGGTGAGTGCATGCAATGAAAGAAAAAAGTACTTTGGGATGGGTTGGCAGCATTTAGGTAATTTTGCCCCAAATATGCACTCCCACGTTTAATCAAATCATTACAGGACTTTTAATGTTGGGGGTTTTTAGGGCCTTATCACTGTTGTTGGAACTGATGGTTCATTTTCTTAACTGTCTGTTTGGTTTTTTCCATTCTGAGAGGAAAACTGTTCCTCTGAGATTACATTAAAAAAACCCCAAACATACAAATGTAAAAATCCTTCTCTTTTTTTGTAATTGTCTACTCAGTTTTGCCCAGAGTTAGGAAGGAATCCCTCTTTTGTCTCTGCTGCCACCTGTGCGCACATAGGAGGCAACTAATAACAAAAATACTTCTATAAAGATATTAGAAAGTAACACCCTATTCCAGGGCGTGCCACACCGTAACACATCCGGGCTGTTGAAAATATTCCTGTGAACTCACACCTCCCTTCCACAGAGTGCAGGTGTGGAACTGCTAATACAGAGTAATCACTGATGCCCTGGTCTGCTTGCTTACCTAAGTGTGCTGATAGCTTTCTTAATGCCTTTTAAATGAGGAAATATAAAACCTTGTCATGTGAACCTTCCCCAGGTGGGGTGTTGGATGGAATGAGTCAGAAGGCCCTTCTCTGCTGTTGGAACTGGTGTACAACAAACACCTTACTGAAACCTGTTCCTACTGGTTTGATTTGTTAATCACGGAGTGGTGCCTGATGGGCCTGTTCCTCCCCGTGCCCTGCTAGCATGGAGGAAGACGCTCTCTGCAGGTCTTCTCAGGAGCGAACTTGCCTTGGCAGCAGGACAGCTCCCTGACATTTGGCAACATGCAGTTGCAGAAGTTTCTCTCTCAGGTCCATGGCTGCCTCCAAGGCACAGTTTGGCCATCCCTGTAGGCCTATTGCTATCCACTCTGGAATAGCCATCCCCTGGACACTGAGGGAGGAGAGCATGGTGTGAATTAGGCATCTCCCAGTTGTCTTGAGATGATGACAGCAACAGCAGCTGCTGTTTCTCATTAGCCACCCTGAACCTGATGCATCCAAGGTCTGGAAGAGCTCCGATTTTTCCTTCGGTAATGCTGAGCACTCTTAGATGTTTCTAGTGTGTTGGGTCTTCTGTAAGTTTGCTGTAGAGCTCTCTTCCTGGCCCTGGGGAGAAGAAAAAACATTAGAGTGGCACACATCCTTTGCTTGTCAGCATTATGGTATCTGCTGCCAGCTTGTGTTACTTCGGGGACAAAGTGGGAGCCTGCTTAAGTTCAATTCAGACTCTCCACTCCCTCAGATGCAATTTAATGCTGTCTGCTGATCAGGGAAGGTGGTGCTGGACAAAGAGCGTTTTGTCCAAAGCTTTGCATCCTTGAGAAGAGCGAGTGGTGCCAGGGAAAGCTATGCCTGCTCTTCTGAGTGAGTTGAGCAGCACAGCTCTGATGGGGTAATTTTAAGTTCAAAGAGGTGTGTGAGATCTAAGGCAGGGAGGGACACACTGCTCTGGAGTAGAGAACTTAGGTGAGTCCTTTCCAGCCAACAGGCACACCACTCCCTGATACAAAATGTTTTGTACTCTGATTTGTGTTTTGCTTTGAACTTACCCTGGCACCGAGCTATCACATAGTTCTCCTGAGGCTTTCGTGCTCTACAGCTGAGTATCACTTCCTAGAGAGCAGAGCCCGAATGCTGTGCGCTTGAGAGAGGCAGGCTGCCATGTGTATGTGGGCTTGTAAATGATTAATGAATGGATATCCTCAGAAGAAAAACCTACACACACATTTAACCCACCCAGTACCCAAGTTTCGTTTTGTTTTTTTCTTTCTTTTCTTGAAAAGGATTGTGCATCTGAAAAGAAACTGGAGGTTTGAAAACTTTTCTTCACAAGTTCTTCTAATAAGAGAAAGCATTGCCACCAGCATATAGCCTTCATGCTTTTAAAAGAGAAATATGACTTCTGTAGTTCTGAATACTTGACTGTGGGAAGTTTCTTGAGCACTGCAACCTTTCTTTCCCCATAAACATGTAGAATAAAGTGTATTTGGTATTCATTTAAAATTGTAAAGTACTGCCTGAATATTGCAGAGAGAGAGGGCATTCACTTTATTGAACAGTTTGTGCCTCCTCAACTCTGAAATCAGTAATGTCTGTAACACTTGTAATTGCCCATATAGCATCATTACATGCTTTTCTGGAAATGTTTATGCTTTAAAATATATTTATTGACTTGATTTTAGTTTGTTGCTACCTCATTTTCCCCACAAAGACTTAGTGTTTTTTATTCTAGGAAATCACAGCTTTGTAGTCTGGAAATTCTTCATATTCCTGATTTCTCAAACCTGTCGCCTTGAAAAACTGGATGAACTCTTATATACAAGCAAATATCCATATTCCTCTTTTTTTTTCCTCGAAGAGCTACCTTCAACAAGTTGTCAGACCTTCCCATGGTCCTGTCTGTTTGTTACTTCACTTTCTGTACCCATTTGAATTTTGGCAAACATGTCTCCATTGATCTACAGTGCAGTATCAAAATGCAGTCAATGAGATTGCTGGCAAAAATTGCTTATTTCTTTTGCATCTCTGGGTGCACTTGTTCTTCCTGTTCTTTCATCTCTCCCTATTAGCCAGCCTGGTGAAGTAGCAGCTTTTTACCTTATTTTAATGAAATATTCCCCGTTTATCAGATAACGTGTTGGAGAATCTCATCTACTTTGCATTTTGTTTTATAACTGCTAAGGAAAGTATACATATGTCTTCCCTTTTCTTACCCCCCCTCCCCCCTTCTTGTAGAGTTGTGTGCTGACAGCTTCCCAAAATGGAAGCTATGGATCAGCAATACCTTTTCAGTGTGGAGAGATGATTCGAATTTAGCGTCGAGTGAAACGACGCTGTGCAATTCTTCATCAGGTTGCACTGATGAAGAATTCACTTCATCAAGAATCTTTCATTTGAATTCATCTCTCTGGACTCAGCCAGACTTTTTTGCAGTGTCTAGTTTCCCTGAAGTTACCATTCTCATGAGTTAAAATCAGCAGACTGTGAAACTTTCTTTCTTTGCACATATACAACCTTATGTCTATGGGAGATTTCTGGTATCCCCTACAGAACTTGTAGAATTTGCTTGATGTTCCGTTTGGTGGGTGGTTATATCAAAGTTTGGATCCAGCTTTCTAAAGATACCATGTTCAACACTCCTTTAGTTCAAATTTACCTTTCAGATATTTCAGATGGGCCAGACTGGAAAACTGGAACTGCGGTAAGAGTCTGCAGCCCTCAAAGACTGTTGCTCTTTGATGTAATGAGAAAAGTAGGATCAGTTCACAGGGTAGTAATATTCCAAGTAATGGAGGAAAAGTCTGACTGTGTTCCAGAAGTTCATGGAAAGAAAATACTTGCATTTTCTGTCTTGCTTTCTAACCTGGAGAATTGGTCAGACACCAATTCTGCTATAAAATATGCTTGGTTTCATGGGATTTGCTTGGTACCTTAAAGGGTACCTTAAAACCTTGTGATGACAGTGATATTTTTCAATCCTATTACAGTGAGCTACTAAGTGGGAAGAGCTGTATCCTTTTAGATACAGCTGTCTTGCTCTCCTCTACCTTGACTTCAGCACAAGTATAATCTTATGCTTGTTTTAAAAAGAAAACCCCTAAGATTTGCTTCAGCATTGAATTTGTTTTATTTGTGAGAAAGGAAGTAGGAAGAGAGAGGGAAAACTTGCAGCTTTTACAACTGATGGCTCGGAGTATCACATGTTCCTCTCAGACTTCCACAGCTCTTGGCTGTTACTCAAAGTCTGCAAACTTGAAAGCTGCTGAAATTCAGCTGTGACCTTACAAGCATTCACTGTAAGGTGGTGGCTGGTTTTTTTGTTTCATTTTGTTTGCTTGTTTCAGATGTCCATGGGCAGCAAAAAAGCCTATTGGAGTTGCATCAATTAGGAAAAAGTTCTAGAGGCTCATACAAAAGAAATTAACTGGGGAGGATGACTTTTTGAAAGATTGCAATTGAGGGAAGGGTGGAATAGCAGCCAGGAAACTGGTTCCCAGAAGACTGGGAGATGGCCTGAATCACACGGGATTTGCTTGGCATTGCTTGAATTACTTTGCCTTAGCTCTTGCCTGGTACAGTGGAGTGCTGGGCTCATTTGCATGCTGCTGGAAAGACTTAAGTGCTTGGGAGGGGGTCTTAAAAGCTGCCTAACTTAACCACTGGGAAGCTGAGAGAAAAAGGCTGATCCCCACTGGGAATCTGAGGTGTATTCAGGGCTGCACTCAAGGCTCCAGTCTGATCCCTCATTTCTAATGATTTGAAGCTACCCGAAGCACTAGCTACAAGGAAATTGAAAATGTGGCTCCTGAGTTCCCAAGAGACAGCTGTTCTCCTTTTTCATGAGGTCTAACTTCAGAATTCAAAAGGGAGGAGTTGTATGAGCACTACAGCCTACCCAGCTGGTGAGCTGCTGCCAGCAAGGCTGGGGCAGAGAAACAGTGCCTGTTTCTAGGCACTGAGCAAGGCATGAATAAAGTGAGAAGCTGCTTCACCCCTTGCCTACCATGACAGGCCCACAGAAAACCATACAGTTAAAAGCCTTTAAGGACCGTTAAGAACCTCGAAGTGGGTCTCTTAACCTGTGGTCTGTAATTGCAATCTGGAACTTCACACCAGTTTTCCTAAAGTAGGAATTTCACAATTTTAATATCACCCATCTGGCCTTGAACTTATCCCTTGATGGGAGAAAAGAATAAAGAGAAGGGAGTTGTAAAGGCTATGTTTAATCAGTTAAAAAATATGCTTTCCCTTCTGTGCAAACTTGGGGGAAGAATTTTTATTAAATTCTGAAAAATGGTATATTTTGAGTTGATGGTTCATATGGGTGATGATGCCTTTTATTAATCTCTTATGTAACACTGCATGAATTTTCATACAGAGTACCAGGTGCAGAAGAGAGCAAGCACATGTGACTGCTAGGAATGAAGCAGTCACCAGTGCAACTATCCCATGACTTACCTGGATCATTGTTCATGCTAGTAGCAGGTGAAGACTCTTGCAAAGAAGTACAGTCCTTAATGCTTGGGGAATTTGGTTATGGGCTACCGCACACTTCTTTTCATTTGGTGGATTCTTCTGCTTTTGGCTTCACTTCGTTTCAAGTTCATCCCCACTTTTTCCTTTAGAGACATTATGACTTGTTAGATGAACTAAATCTGCATGGGAATTTGTGAGGGAAGAAATTGCCATGAGCTTTCTATAATTAGTCTATCAAATCTCTTTCAGACAGACTGTCCCTTTTCCTTCTGGGGGCTGGAGGGGAACTGTTACAACTGAGCCAACATGGCAAACAAGCAAGGCAAAAATTATTGATGTCTTTTCCTTCTGTAAATACAGAACCCAGCTGGCAGGAATGTAGAGCAGGAGTTTTGATAGGTCATGTGTGTTTAGGGAGGGAGCTGCAGAGAAATCTGTCTCACAGGATGGCGTCATCCTGTGAATTTTTGGATGCCTAAACAGATGATTTTTTTTTTTCCCCCTTTTTTTTTCTGCTGGAGGCAGTATTTGCTGCTCAAAACAACTGATAGGAAGTGTGGTAGGAATTCTTCGGTCAGCATCCTCCCTATGGAAACCGGCACACTTCATGTCTGGGAACGAGAGCTGGTCACGTCAGTGCTGCCAATTAAAGCAACTGACATCACTGATGTCCTAAGCTTTGACTGAACTACTGTACCAATTGGTGCCAATAGGAAAATAAAACCGTGCTATTTAAGTCATGTATAGCTGTTTATATGGAGAATGTAATTTGTGTGTTTAATTTAGCCTGTGATCCAAGTCAGTGATTCTGCTGTGTCAGGGAAAGGCACTTCTGTGAGCTTTGAAAGTTAAAGAAGTGGAAAAACTGGCTCTTTCCTCTGTCATGGGCTGTTGTGCAGAGCTTTTCTGTTCTCAGTTGGCAGAGATGAACTGGTTTCAGTGGTGGTGGGGAAGCTATTAACACTAATAGCAAAGGTGACCATTATTACCTGGATAGGAGGAACAAGGGTATTTAACTTCTTGCTCTGAAGGACCTGTGCAACAGAGAGAAACTGAAAGCCTGTACTTACTTTCTCGCAGCTTTATGTACAGACATGAAGCTCTGTATTCCATTCATTCCCTCTACTGCAGGTGAGACTCAACTCTTCTGGTGAACCCAAGTGTTCAGTTTGACCCCAAAAGCAGGTGGAGCAGGGGCAAAGAAGGAAATCATTGTACGCTGTAAGAGGGCTTTCATAAATGTCCTCAAACTAAGAACGCCAGGCTGCTGAGCCACCTGTCACAAAATCTACAGCACTGACAGATGCTACTGTCATCTTGGATGGTTGATAGCCTATGTAGAGTAAGAAAGACCTTTTAAATCAATGTGTTAAGAAGGTTATATTTTTCAGGGGAGGCACCTTCACATCATGCTCTTTAAATATTTGTCACTGGTTCAACCTTTCCGGTTCATCTCACATGAGTCCTGTATTGCAGTGGACTGGGCGTAGCCAGCCAAGGCTGGCTGGCTGCATTTGAGTGGCTGAAATAATTCAAGCTGGCTGCATCTATTCATTGTTGCCTTGTTTCATGGCACTCACCTGATTCTTCTTTTGCTGTGTGTGGACCAGCATGTAAATGGTCCCATTTTTATTATGATGGCTGCACACGTGCTCAAAAAGGAAGAGGGATGTGTGAGTAGGATGCAAGATCACACCTGAAGATCTTCATCAAAATGATGGGAAGTGCATTTGTTGTGTGCTGCCAGAATAATTGTTTGTGTATTTTAATTTTTTTAACAATTAGTAACCTTTTGAGCATAGGCAAGTGTGAGCTATGTGTCTGTGGAGGAGAAAGCTTTCTCCAATCAGTACTTCTGCTGAACACTGTCTCTGATAAAATGCCACATGGGCCTCTGCATTTCCAGACTCAAAAAGCAAAGTCTGTGTAGACCAAGTGGGATCACTGTGAAGCTTGATGGGGAAAGTGAAACAGGGGTGAGATGGATGGGCAGGGTAACTTGAATAATCCAGTTCTTTAGCTACTATGTCTCTGCTAAATTAATTACTAGGATTCAAAGTATGTAGGAGAATTTGCTACACAAATGGCACTGCCAAAAATAGAAGAAAAACAAAGTAGTACTGCATTAGATTCATGGATCATAGCTGAGAGATCTGTACAAGTGTGACTTAGAAACCCAGAACCAACTGCTGGGAAGGATGTGTCCCTCAGAGTCAGTGTAGGAGAGGAGCTACAGCATATCCTGGGGTGTGGGATGAGAAATACCCTGAGTAGGAATGAAGTTGCTGTATGATATTAAATCAGCTTTAGGCTTCACTAGACACTGTGGGATGCTGGATGGGGGAAATGGTCAGTACCTGTAACTGTTCACGATATCAGATTTTTTTCTATGCAGTGCTGTTGAACCTTACAAGAGGAGAGTTGCTATAGAAACATAACACGTGAATTTAGACAAACATTCTAGATAAAATCAACAGAAAACCTGAATTTGAGTTCAGACTGGTAGTGTCTTAAAACAGTATGTAAATAGAAGAGAGACTGACATTTATAATAAGATCTAGTATGCATATGTTCCTCTCTGAAAAACTACTTTATCTGAGTCTAAGAAAAGGCTGAGATGGACTCGAAATCCTAAGGGTTGGGTTGGTTGATTGATTTCCCTTTTTTTCAGTTTGATTGCTGCTGACTGACCACTGTCCCACTTCAGGAAGTCTGTGGGTTACCTGTGTTTGTCTCTTGGTGTGTCAGTACACACACTGTTAGACACACAAAGGTGTCAAAGGATCCGATGGATCTAGTGGATCCAAAGGTCTCCAAGAGCTGCTCTAGGTAGCTGGCTGCGAGCAGATGTGCTTGTGCTGCCTTCCTAAGCTGGGAGCAAAGTGCACAGACTTCTTAATGGCAGACAGGCTTGGCTGATCTTGTCATCTTATGTTCCTGTAGTCATCCTGGTGGCTGAGGGAGTGTTAGGGCAGTAGCAGGGAGGAAGAGGAGTGAGGGGGAAGTGCTGGTGGAGGGGGGGAAGTAGGGGACAATAGCAGCAGCAGCATGGGTGGCGGTGGATGGCAGGAGGAGGAAGAGATGTAGGGACAAGGGCTCCCCACTGGGAGGTCAGGAAACACCAGCCTGGCAAGGATGAGGTGTTCTGCCAACCCTGCTGTGGAATCAGGGCTCCCCTGTCAAACTGGTAACTTGCTCTGAGCCCCGAGTGGCTCTCAATACTCTGCTTATGAAAATTTCTGGTGCCATTTTAACAAAAAGTTGCTTTGCTAATCTGCATTTCTGGTTAAAATTCTAATGACTAGAATTAGTCTGTTTAGAAGAAAGAGACATATGGCAAGCAAATGGCCCTTTTTAATGAGCCTCCCACTCAGCAGTTGGCTGCTCATCCAGTTTGTGTGTGGCACAGTCTTAGAGCAGTATCTTCTTGCCAGATTAAAAAAAAAAATTAAAATCCTACAACCTTTTGGTGAGTTTCCTCTCAGGAAGTGGGGTGGGAAACATTATAATGTATTAGAGAAAGACAAAACATCACTGTAGCTTCTGCAACAATTTTTACCAAAATGGTAAGAAAATATTCCAGAACCTAGTTTAGAAAACTGGAAAGCACACAGTTCTTTACCTCTTAGTGGTGGATGGGTACCATATATACTTTTTTAGAGCATGTGAAATTTTCAATGATAAATAAAATAAAGTAACATAATGTCTGACTTCTGAAAGTCACAGTAGTCTGAAAGGCTGTAGTAAATTAATGCAGCTGGTCTATATAATCCTGTTAAAATACTTTCAATAAATACTTGTTGGAAAATACTGTATTTGGTAGCCAGTAGTGGGTCTGGAGGATTGATGGGACCATTGTTTCTAAACTGTGGGTACCACCAGTATGGGAGCATAAAATTTATGATGATCAGTCTCTGGTGTCAGTAATGGCTGTGTGACTGATCTAAGAGAAATCCATTGCCAAGGTGTAGCTGTGCAAGGATTCATGGAAGTAAAAACTTACGTACTTATCATTCAGCCTTATGACTTCAGATGAACTTGTGGTAAGGTCAGGCTGTCCTTCACCTCTTAACCTTGCCTGCTGAATTCTGTGCTATGGCAATGACTTAATATTGGCTCTGACGTTAGTGTTTGTTCTCATGTTGGAATTAGTTTGTGTGTAGCAAAGGGAGAATACCTCATGCTCTGTCACCTTGCTGCTAACCCCTTCTGAAGTTCTGCCTCGCCTGATGTGCAAGTAGCGCTGCTTTTCCTTCCTGCTCTCATTTCCAACACTTTTCCTGTCCACTCAGTGATTGAAAGTGCGAAGTGCTTTGCCACCCAACCTCTGTGTGCATTTGAGGCTACCCAACCCTCAGCTGAAGAGAGAGGGCTGCTTGAGCAGTCCTTTATTTTGAGCACTGCCACTACATAGTGGGTTTGTTGGATCCTCTGTAAGAAAGAGGTTGGTTAAGTACTTCTACAAGAAAAAAAGAGAGATGCATGTCAGACCTGTTTCAGTAGGACTGCCTGAAAAAAAAATGGGAGGCACTGGAGTTCCCTGGGGTGGTAGCAGTAGCAGTAGTGTGCACCTAACTCTTCACCTGCTGCTATTTACTTTGCCTTTAGTTGCCATGGCTAAAATCCTTGTGGCTCTTTCAGAAGAGAAAAGGAAGCTATTAGCAGCAATGACTGTACTCCTCTGGCTCTTTTGATAATGTATGAACTAGTAATTGCAACTTAAAATAACTTCTCCCAGTCCATCCCTTGGCTGCACAGTTGTTATCTAAGCAGCCTGGAAACAGAGCTGCTGCTGGCCTCAGGCACTGCCAGGTCTGGTGTCCGACAGACAGGTTCGAAATCTGGGGCCAAGCTTTTCAGCTGGCCAACATAGTCTGGGTGGTGGAGAGTTTTTGTAGATTGTTAATCTTCGGTCTTGCAGGCTTTCTTCCAACTGTGTGTGTCTAACAGAGACTCTTGGGAAGTTCTCCCTCCCCAGGCCTTGTCTGGGCATGAGCCAGCTGAGTGCAAATGTACAAACCTTTTCTATGTCACATTGCTGGTGACCAATTATAGCAGCACAATATGGAGGGGGGGAGAGCGGAGGCATTTGACCCTCTGTATTTGCCAAGTCATATTATCATAGCCAGGTGTGAATAATAGCCATTCTCTCTCTCTCTCTTTCTCTCTCTCTCTCTCTCCATATATATATACACCCCCCAATATCTGATCTCACTTTGATTTGATTTCCAATGTATCTGTATACCCAAAGGCAGATTACTCCCAGCTACTTCTTTGTGTGTGAGCAGTAAAAATCATTCTGTGTGAGTGGGTTGAACTTTTTTGGGGGGAAATGTAAATATATTTTAAGGAAGGTATGATCTGATAGGCAAATAACTAAAAAAGCAATGTAGCAAAACTGCCTACCTAATTTTACCAATGGGGCTGAGTTAAACTGTATTATTTGCTGTTGGGATGCTCATGGGCAATTTTTTTTGTTTTTAATCTAGGTATTCCATTGTAAAGTGTGAAGGGTGTGTACACTCTTATAGCATGGTGAATTAAATAGGATCATTGAGGAGCTGGCAGGTCCTGCTGACTGCAGTAAGTAGTTGACAGTTTTGTATCTGGGAAGGAACTCATAAGGTATCTAGCTTATTTCCATTGTCTTAAATTCATCTGAAAAGGGGTAAAGAAAATTTAATGCAACCCAAAAACAGGCTTCTGCACTTTCCTTCTCTGGTTCTCCAAAAACAGCCAGAAGAATTTTTTCATGTGCCATCTTCAACAAAACTATAGTACTTCAATATATTTCAGTATTTCATTTAGCTTCAGGTGTCTAATGTTACAAATTTCAAGAGCACAGAATAAAGTTGACTAATGCATTTGAGGGAGATGGTGAAAGAAGTATGGGATGCTGTGAAATTCCTCTATGACAGGTTGCCTCAATTTGTATACATCTGAATGGGTGTGCAAGGAAGCTGGTGTTTCCATTAGAAAGTTTCTGCAAAAGAAGTTTGTAGTCCATACTTTCCATTTTGAAAAAGCTCTTAAGGGAGTGGGGAAGGAAAGTTGAGTCCTAGAATTAGAAACTTAGTAAGTGTTTAAGGCCTATGAAAATTAAATTTCTCTTCCCCAAGTTTTGAAAACCAAGCCACTATTTGAATGCTTCTGAGAGGATTGCTCTGTCCAAATCAATAGCAGGGTTATCTGCTGCCTTAATACAATACTCTTTTCAGGGTAAGAACATTTTCAGCTTCAAAAGCGTGTTGTGCTCATAAGCTGCTCTGATGGATAGGAGTTGTACTGCGTGTAAACAGAGCCGCTCACTTTGAAGGGCCTATGTCCTAGGAACCATATGTGTGATTTATGTGCATATTTCTAGTGTTTGCATTGTGTGTGGTGATGGTGGGTATTGACTGTTTTCCATAGTTGCTGGTCCAGTCACAGTGATCCTTAGATGCATTTATAAAATAAAGTGGAGGAGAAAATAAGCATTACTGCCTGGGGCCTCCCCTTGAGCACCAGTAAGCCCTGCTCTTCCCAATCTGAATCAAAAGTTTCAGCTGTTGCCTTTTGAAAGGCAGCACTTGAGTAATACTTGATCTTGTTCGTAATTTAGTTGGATCAGTTTAAAACATATCTCTTTGTAAAGGCTTAGTTGTTTATAAAGCTGAAAACCTTGTTTGGATAGCTATTTGGAAAACTAAAATGGGGGACCTGGTTGGTGAGCATTTGCCCAAGGCTTCAGTATCATTGACTTCAAAAGAAATCAACAATAGAAACAATTTGAGCTGGTTTTGGCAGATCGGGCTTTTTGTTTCTTGCTTTCCTCAGTTGGAGGGATGATCTTGGGAATAGAGACTGAATATTTTGACTAGTATTGTTATAAATATTAGTCTCCCTTGCAGTAATTCTCTGTACTGAACAAATAAACAAAGCTGTTTTAAAAGTTTGTTCTTACATGTGAGGAACCATTAAAATTAATACAGATAGCCTCTTACCTATGTCCTCAGACAGTTTCTCCGAAATAGATTTAAAAATAAGTTTGTGTGTTGTCTTTTTACATTTAGGCTCTGCTTGTGGTACACAGCCACAACTCCATGTTGTTGCATGCTAAAACATGTTGTATCATGTCTTCTTAGGCCAGATGAGTTTCACAAGTTAATTATGCTTAAAATTAACAAATGCTATAACTCTGAAATTTGTCTTGAGTGATTGGTTTTGTTATTCCAAGGCTCAGTAACCCTTATTCTTCACCAAGTATTGTCTCTGTTTGAAATGCTCATCAGTTGTTTCCCTTGGTAATTCCTCGCTGGAGGAAAAAGTTCTTCTTCCTCTGCTGTAAGAAGAAAGTGGCTATGGGACATGGGTAATGTCAGAACTTTTGGGTAACGTTTGGAGAAGCGAAAAAGCAAATAGCATCAGGGAAAGATTAGGTGAAACTCTTCACTGGCCTCTCAGGAAAACTTTTGCAGAAGTATGTAGCATTTCCTTAGTTGAGCCATTGATTTAATTTTTTACTTTTTTTTTTTTTTTTTTCAAGAGAGTGTTAAAAGTCCCAGTAATTTCAGTGGGAGCAGAGCTGGATTACTAATAAGGGCTCTTGAAAAGAGCCTCCTTCTGAGTACTTGGAAATACTTGTATTCTCTCTCTGGTATTCTACTCATACTACTATGGTTCAAAAAGTGAGAAATAGAAGGAAGCAATGTGGGTGGCTTTTGGTTATTTGAACACAGTGCCCTGGATCTAGGGGTTCAATTCAGTGAGAGGAGGTAGAGGCCACAGATGGCAAGGTTTCCAAATCTTGCTCAGAGAAAACTAAGGTTCAAAAACCTTTTGTCTTAAACACTGAAGCTTGATCCAGTGGCTATAAAAGAACATCCATCTATATATACAGAAATAAATTATAGCACTATCAGTTAAATGCCCAGGGATGAATGGAGATAATGAAGATAGGAGTGTACATATATTTGTTTATCTGATTTCATGTCAAATGTAGTTAATATGTAATGGCAGCAATAACAAAAATGTGATTCCACATTAAATTTAGTTTGGTTGTAATAGCAGCAACAAAAAAATGTGTCCTTAAAAACTCGGAGCATGTAAGTAAAATTACTAATTTTAAATGCACTGAATTAGTCATTCCCAACCACACACAGCAATGGATTTATGTGTGTTGCATTTTGGGAGCACCTTTTAGGTTCCTTACTCTTGGTTGCTGTGGCTCAGAAACATCGAGAAGTGAAGAACAGTATAAATGTGTTTTCCACTGAAAAGAGCAGGTGCAAGATCATGTACAAAGTTCTTGTATTATTTAGTAAGAGCACCTCTTCTTGAAGAGTTGGACTGCAAACTCTCTGAACCATATCCAATCAAACATTTGGGAACAGATGCCTTCAACTGTTGTTTCCCCTCTCTTTCCTTCCATTGGATAAAATTGCAGACATTAAAACTAGCTGGTAGAGGTTAATACTGTATGATAACCTTTTAGTTCAAAAAAGCACAAGAACAAAAAAAAACCAAAACCCAAACAAAAAAAAACCCCAAACAAAACAAAAAAAAACCCAAAAAAAACCCACATCCAAACTGTAGTAGTCAAATCTCTTTGTTTTTGTGGCCATGTACATTGGTAGGATTTTTCATCATGAATGGCACGTATACCATGCAGAAGTTAGTAACACAGTAAATGTAAAACCCCACAGTACTGTTTCCATGGATGTTTTTCAGTCTGGTGGTAGATGTTTTCTTTCTCTTTCTTCCTTTTCTACATGGGAGTTATCACTTGTAATTTGTGGAGGCCTAATAACTTCAATGTTTGACTGTTCCAGAAGGTCTGACTAATAGACATGACAAAAGTTTGTCTGCGAACAGTTACAGAAGGAAGAGTTCAGGCCAACATGGAAATGAAACTTTGGGTGTCGACGCGAGTATTCTTCTAAATAGTATAAACAACCAGACAGATTATTCTTAGCAATGATTTACAAACCCACCAGAGATTTGATTGCATCCAGATTATAGTGCAACATTTCCCTCTGAGCTGCAAAGTCAGTTATTTTGTCAGTAGAGGTTGTTAGATTGCCACTATTTTTTTTCCCGTCATTTTGCACCTGTGTGTGGTATCACCTTAATGTTTTTGGCTGCTTAACAGTCTCACAGTAGCTAAAGCAAAATCAGAGTAAACATGTGAAGAACAGCTAAGAGATTGTTAAACTTGTGTAGAGATTTGGTAAATTCCCCCAAAAGAAAGAAAGCATTTCTTCTGTGTCTGGCAAATTCTTTTATTAGAATCTTTCCCCATGTGTTATCAGACTGATTTAACTGTTTGTTTATTTATTTATTTATTTATACATACTTTTTTTTTCTCTGCAGATGTACTGGCTCCAGGCATTGGCGACTAACCCGCGTTATATTTGTGGAGTTGATGTTTGTATTGTATTGATTGTGCTATTCCTAAATATAGCAAAGTCACTTTTAGACTGTTCTCTCGCTCTCGTTTGGCAGTTGTACAGAGATACATGATCATCTGTTAAGCACCACTGTCCTGCAAGTTCAATACCGTAGCATTTAAGTTTTGAGTAGAAGCTTTGTGATCTTGAGATCTGTGAAAAGCAGTAGTGGAAAAAATACCTTTATGCTGTGCTTGACTACGAGAATTTTGTAATTATATTTTTGAATAGCTGTTAACTGTGAGAGTAGATTTTGGGCCATTTTAAAAAGCCCTTAACATTCCCCTATTTCACTGTGCAGTTAGCAAGACCGATATATTATGTGACAAAAGCCATTATTAATTTCCTAAAAAGTTACTGGTATATGGTCTTAAAGGCTGCTTTGTGTTAGAATAAATCCTTCTCAAGTTCTGAATGGTGGCAGTAGGTTTTCTATGGTTGTTAAGTTCTGTAAACCTTCCAGTAAGAGGTTGCTTATTGTTGTGTATCTTGCAAGGACAAGACAGTGGGGTTATCCCCGTGGTTCTTTGTGAGATGAACTGCATTATTGGCTATGAACATGCAATAAAAGCCTTGTTCTGGAGGCATCTCAGCGTTTAGGCCCAGCCAGGAGGAAAGGAAAACCTCCCAGGTGAAACAGGAAGGCAGGTGAGACTGAAGTTCCACAGGCTGGATATGTAGCAAGAAAGTGTTATAACCCATGTCTAGATAAGCTGCTCCTCTAAGATGAGAGACTCTGTATTTTTATTTACCAGATGGTACAGGCTGAGGTGATGGAAAATGAAGGGGAATTCCTGGCTCTGGGCTGAAGTATTTGTGTGGGCTTGTGTAATAGGGACCCACAATTAAGAATAGTAACTGAACTAGCCTGATCCTGACCAGAGACCAGCTTTAAAAGTACTTGGTCTCTGGCTAGAAAGGAATATTTGTGAGAACAGTTGCAATTTGGCACTGAGTTGCAGTGTATTCATGAACACAGATGCAAAACTAGAAGAGCATCATGTAATTGCAATGGAAAATGTCTGTCCAGCCACTAACATTTCAGAAGCAGCAGCAGCAGCTTTTGGTTACATAGTGCTGGATTCTGAATCCGTTCACGTGCCCCAGCTGTGCCTCAGTTCTGGAGTTGTCCTGTGGGCTGGAACATTGGCTCTGCAGAGGTGCCCCACTGCTGGCGTGTGGCCAGTGGTGGCCAAGTGGGACTCTGCTGCAGCACAGCAAAGTGGAACACCTGCTACAAACTCCTTGTATGCTATTTCTGTTTGGTAAACAGAATGTAAAGCACTAGAGGAAGTAGTAAAGGCAATAATTTATAATCTCCTAGATTCATGATGTAATCGGGACTCCTGCAAGAACAGATTTTGTAACCGTCTGTCCTGTTTTATTATTATTATCTTGTATTGCAAAACTCTTCCTATTATCAGATCAGTTTGTAGGTATCTGTATTCTTAGGGGCTTGGCCTTGTCTTTCATCCACAAATTGAACTGTTAATGTCTGGTGTATTTATGTTGCACCCATTTGCCATTTTCAAGTTCTTTTCAGAAGGCAGTCTGCAGTTTAACATTCTTCACTGACCATACAGTATTAGAACTGTTTGGAGTCTGATTTATATAGCCTTCTTTCAAAGGAGCAGCCAGCCTAGTTCAGTTAGTTAGAGCATGGTGCGAATAACACGAAGGTTATGGATTTGATTCCTGCATGGGCCATTCACTTAAGAGTTGGACTTGATGATCCTTGTGGGTCTCTTTCAACTCAGAATATCCTATGATCTATCAACCTGGATGGTGCATTTCCTCTAAAAAAGCTTAATTCTGTAGCCTTTTCTAGTCCTTTCTTCATC
Source organism: Corvus moneduloides (assembly GCF_009650955.1). Taxonomy (NCBI): domain Eukaryota; kingdom Metazoa; phylum Chordata; class Aves; order Passeriformes; family Corvidae; genus Corvus; species Corvus moneduloides. The sequence goes on along the minus strand of NC_045476.1, from coordinate 118,636,701 downwards.
CTGCTGAAACTAACTGGTAAAAATCCATTCATATGATCTGTATGTTGACTGCTTACACATAAATGTGGATTTGACAAAGCAGTTAGTTGTTAGCCTGCTGTGTGTCTAACATACTGACAAAGGTTTTAAGCAGGACTGAAATCAAGCTAACAAGGGCTTAAATCATTTAGCTAAAGGATATGAATGCAGATTTGTCAAGTGTTGCAGCCCTAATATCTAAATTGTCCTCTAAAAAAATCAGTTGCTGCTTTGTTGCTGAGATTTTCTTGGGGAGGTTTTTGTTTCTTTTTGTTTCTTTTTGTTTCTTTTTGTTTCTTTTTTGTTTTCCTTCTTTAACAGAGGTGGAAAAGGTGCTTGGGCTGAATTTTTTTCCCTCATCTTGGAACCTAATACATCCAGACGTACAAATGTGTTCTTCCAGCAACTTTTTTTTTTTAAAATGTAGCATTTTAAAAAAAATTCTAACCTTGTGCTGCAGAGCATTGTAGGCACCCAGAAAAAATGCTACAGTAACTTCAGAAACCTCTTACTTGAACTGAGCTGTGACTGCTCTTAAGCTGTATTTAGTGGATACTTTGAATTAAAATAATACTTGCACAAGCTGGTCAGAACATGGAGTCATGAAACCGTTTTTTATTCTGTGCCTTATTCTTGCATGCTGGCACAATTGCAAGAAATGTGCTTTCAGGAGTTTGTACCTGTGTATACGCACACAGTAATATCCTTGATCAATCACCAGACTACAGCTCATTTTCTCACACCTAATTCTTTTCTGCAGAAAAGTGAGTATCTGTGTGACATGTTCAATTTCAAACTTGGTTTAACCAGTTAGAGAGCTTGACAGTCCTTTATTATTTCTCTTTGTAGAGCAGCCATAATACCTGAAGCACCATTCAGATACATAGGCAAATAGTCCTTATGGTGGGAGACTTTCTTCCTGCAGAAGGCGAGGAACAGAGGAGAGGTGAAGAGGAAATGGCAACAACATGTATGTGTTCAGGGTATATGCCAGCAACTCTTTAGAGCTGCATGGATCTTCTTCAAATAACTGTATTTTTTTGGGGGGGGGGTGATTTTTTTTTTTTTTTTTTTAATCTGGCAACCTCTTCCTCAACTGAGTGATGTTTCCTGCCTCCCTTTCTTGGTAGGGAGCCTGCGTGTTCTGCCAGAAAGCAGCTGTCACTTGACACAATCTGTTCTGTGCTCCGGCGTAGGCTGGCTGCTCAAAGGGGAGCTCTGTTGATTCTTACACATTAGGAGATTAGAGAGTGACTTCAACCTCCCTTGGTTATTAGGGCTTAAAGACCAGCTGCAGAGTGAAATATTTGGAGCCTGTTCCACTAGCTTTCTGCAGTGAAGTGGGTCAGAGTGATGTGTCGAAGGAGAGAGGGGTGTGCTATTCTGACACCTACGAATGCTTGAAGTATATCGTGGTAGATGTGGAAAAGGAAAAGCTGGGGGGAGGAAGGTGTGAGATTAAGAGTTCATGAAGTGGGAATTTTGGTTTTGTTTGTTTTTTTCAGGGGTTTATAGGTAAGGTCTATGTTTTAAAATTTATATGTATATATGTATTGTCTACATATATACTCATATGCTCATACATATCCAGATACACACACAATCATCTATCTGAAACTGTGATTACCAAGTACTATTGCCACTTTTTTTACTGCCTGTTAGCAATTCAGAGTTGCACGATGCTCTTCTTGAAGGCCAAGTCCTTGTTGCAAACAGAAGAATAACGGGGTAGTAACACCAAGCTTCCTTAACAGCAGTAAGTGAAAGAAAAAAAAAAACTTCTGCAAAGTAATTAAGCCTGTTTGAAAGGTAATGAGCTCCAGAATCACATGCCAAGGCCTATTGCAAGGAGTTTCTGAGTTACAAGAGACACTTGTATGTGAGCTTAATTCTCTAGAATAAGCTTTAATTAATAATTGGCAGTAGAGGGAATTTTGCCATCTACTGAGTCATCTGAGAATCTTGTCTGAAATGTCTCCTCAGGACAACTTTGAAAGAGCTACTAGTACCCTATATAAATATCTTGCCTAATGCTCTGTTTCCATAATTACTGTCCAGACAGTCTGATATGAAAGTAACACCTTTTGGGGTATATTAATTAAATTTAACTGAAAGGCAGCGTAGCTGAAGGATATAAGAAGAACTGATTATCCTTTGGCATTTTTCATATTCCTAAATCTGAATGAAGAAATATTATTTCTGTTTAATCTCAAGGCATCCTTACGCTTGTATACAGTCTCAAACTTAAGAGAATTTCTGATAAAGACTTTTTTTTTATTCTTACCATTTATGCTTCCATGCAAAGACAACACAGTTGAAGCCTATTAGCTAAACTAAAGTAGTTTGAAAAGGTAATGTGAAAAATCAGACTTCAGTGTATATTTAGAGTTCTCTAGTTATTTTATAGGAAAGCAGATTGTATACAATTTGATCCATTTATTTTACTAAAAAAGCAATTATAGACAACATGTGAATTACTCTCGTCTTGGAAAATGATGAAAAATGTTTCAAAGAATGCAAATGGCTCAACAAAAAAAGTTTGTTATCTGTTTAAATACAACCTCACGTTTAAATGACAAACTGTGACACTTGGTTTCTTAGGGAAGTGGTCATTTTCTCCTTCAGGTTGTGAAATCGAGGTTTGTCACCATAATTCAGAAAATTCATGAGTTCCACAGACATTGTCCATGACCGTTTCAGCTGTTCAGCATTGTTAGCGATCATGAGATCGAATCCTTCTCGCCTCTCCCACCCCTTCCCTCTCTTCTGTCTGTAAAGACTGTTTTGTTTGTGTAGTTTCTTGGAACAAAATCCACTGACAGCAGTCTGTGCAATAGATTTATTAAGCAAGTACAGTAGCTCCTTCTGTAGCTTCCCTTCCTGTATTGTGCCTGTGACCCCTGGAGTTTTTCCAAGATAATGTCAGTCTTATGCTTCATAGTTGGATACATTAATTATGCTTATGTGGAACTGAGCGTCTTATAGTTCATTCATTCATTTGCTGCTACTCTTCACAAACCTTGCCAAGTTAACTGGTTCCTAGAGGTGCTTGGTTCCAGCAGAAGGTCTTTAGGTTATGCACTGTGGGACCACCTACTAGCTGGTCATTGGTGAACTAGCAAAGTGGTGGTGACACTGTGCTGCTCCTTGTTTCCAGCTTTTGCATAACAGTTGAAAGTTAAAAACCAGGACTACCCTGGAGGCTGCTTTAGTACTTCAACTCCACAAGTTTGTAATTTCACTGAAGAGGTTGGACCACTTACCTACAGTTGAAGTTGTTCAGGGTTCTCTTTTTAATGTTATGTCTTTGACCCATTTGAATATTTTTTTTCTGTAAAGATCCTGGTACTTCTATGGCCAGTATAAGCTGAATAACAACAACAGAAAAACTCCTTGCTTTTCACAACTGCACTGTGTAGTCAATAAACCATTAAAAGCCACTACTGCAGGGGTAACAAACTTGGAAGTCTTCCTCTTC